>NW_015387666.1:45121-114007 GCF_001527695.2 Protobothrops mucrosquamatus
AAAAAAAAAAAAAAAACCAAGGAATTTGCAGAAGTTGCAAGTGTTCTGATAGGACAAAATGCATTGTTTCTGGACACATGGAATGTTTGGATTATACTTTTCAATGACACACACATCTGCCAGAGCAATCTTCCAGAAAGGAAGTACAAAGCTCTGCCAGTATAGAGAAGTATGAAGATATCCTTGAAGATGTAATGTAAGGTAAATGTAAAAGTGTCCCTGCTGGTTTTACTTGCTAGTTGTGACTGACTTTAGGGGGTGGTGCTCATCTCCATTTCTTAAAGAGCCAGTGTTGTCATATGGACAACAGTGTTGTCATATGGACAACAACATCACATTGCAGCACAGAGGGTATGGTGAAACATGGAATGCTGTAATGCAAGGACAGCTACATAAATACCAGTTTTGGACTGAAAGGGATACAGAGATGGGATTCAGCTGGTTCGCACCACTTTGGCAGAACCGGTAGCTAATTTTTTTGTTGCCCAGGCCCAGAATGGACTTCCGGAAGTGGCATCCACATAGAGAACCAGTTGTTCACATATTTGAATCCCACCACTGCCCTCCTTGATTTTCTGGGGTATAAGAAGAGGGCAGAGAGAAATTTCATCAGGCTTTCAAGATTCAGTTATTATAACCTGTAACTATTTTATTACTGCCTGATCCTTCTGGATCCTAGTCTTTGTAGAGTCTGTTTCCTATCTCAAAGGCCTATCAAACAAGAATAATATGTAATCTACTTTGTTTCCCAGATTTGTTCTGTAATCTGGCTACCATAGAATCAGAGCTGTTATTTTAGGAACAGTGCTAACAAGGCTCACTAGCACTGAGGTGCAGTATGTTTGATGAGTACTTGGTGGCACAGAAGTCTTTGACTGCATTAATATTATCAGGGCAGATCTCCAGGTAGTCCACTTGAATGAACAAGTTCCTAATGCAATAGAGCTGACTCTAACATTGCTATGCACTACATGGTACAACACACCTTAAATCTATGGAATGTTTTGGAGTCAATTTCAAAAGGGTGCTTCACAGTGCACTGGGATCCTAAGACCATATGGAAGCTCAGTCAAAGAATTGAGAGAAAAGCTACTTTAAGACTTGCAGACAAGTGCTATGTTTATGTATCTGAACTCTTAAGAACACCTTTTTTAAATGGTTTTTGATGTTCTAATACACTGGGAAAGTCTATTTATTTAGTGCCTTAATTTTAGACCAATCTTCTCCTTCTCCTTCAGTTGTAGCAATAACTTTTCCATGACCTTACATGACCATATATGTATACTTGTATGTTTATTGTGCATGTGCGTGTGTTTAGAGAGATAGAGAGATAGAGAGATAGAGATAGAGATAGATAGATAGATAGATAGATAGATAGATAGATAGATAGATAGATAGATAGATAGATAGATAGATAGATATACTATACATGTATATCAGTAGTGGGATTCAGCCAGTTCGCACCAGTTCAGGAGAAGCGGTAGCTAAATTTACCTGAATTTGGAGAACCGGCTGGTTTCTGGAAGTCCAGTCTAGGCCTTGGAGACCTCCCAAGCCTAGAATGGCTCACTGGAAGTTCATGGATACCACTTCTGGAAGTCCGTTCTAGGCATTAGAGGCCTGGAGGAGGCCTCCCAGGCCTAGAACGGCCCCCCAGAAGTGCATGGATACCACTTCCGGAAGTTCGTTCTAGGCATCGGAGGCTTGGAGGAAGCCTCCTAAGCCTAGAACGGCCCACTGGAAGTGCATGATGCCACTTCCGGAAATCCGTTCTAGGCATTAGAGGCCCAGGCCTGCATCACATAATAGAACTGGTTGTTCAGGTATTTGAATCCCACCACTGATGTATATTATATATGTATCTGCAGTAGATTTTTGCATTAATATACAATAGGAATGTTCTTGCATAAACTCAGGCTGTTTTGTCTTTTAAGTACTCATTTAATGGCATATACATTATGCCATTAAATGCTATTTATTTTATTTGTTATCATATGTATATAAATACATGCACATACCAGCTAACCAGATTACCAGAAGCTGAGTTTGACCTACATTGCCCTTAACAAAGACAAAGATTCTGACAAATAGCCTATTTCTGAATTGGAAACAAATCAACCAAATAAATAAATATCTTAGCAACATCACCTCTCTAAATAGCTTGAGAGACAAAATGTGAGATCTATATTTCCAAAGTGGAACAATCAAATTAACTTTTCCCCCCTCTCTTCCTGTTCTTTTGCTGTACCCATCTGTGTGTCATAATTGTATTACACATAATAGAACTGCAGTGTGCTTTGACTGTATAGCATTACTGTTGGCTGCATATGAATATCTCAGATGCTAAAAGGTTCAAAGAAATATCCTTGGAAACTGGCTGCACTTATCAGCACGTTTTGTTAACAAATGTTATCCTTGTTAAAAGGAGAAAGGAGACAGCCTTCTAATCCTTTTGCCTTCCCTGCCAACCAACAATTGTTTCCACTGTCTGAAAAACATCGCCTAAAACGTCTGGTGATTTTTTATCCCCAGGCATTTATATTCTAATATGCCCATCTTCCCACAAAGAACTAGTTGTCATTTCACACAGACTCTTCCTGTTGAGAACTGCATGGGAGTCTACCTGTTTGCTTAATAGACAGATGAGTGAAGGCCAGAACCAAAAAAGTGGTATTCTGAAACTAGTTAGAGTCTTTTGCCATTTTCAACTCCTAAAGCCAAAATGTAAAAAAATCTCTTTAATAGAAACACCTAAGAGTAGGCCATAATGGTGCTTTGACAATCACTGGGCACTGCCCTTCATCAATCATTAAAAATGTATTTATGGTCCAAGTCCAAACACTATACAAGACCAGCATACAATACAATAGCTGTAAAAATACATGTTAAAGTTGCAAGAAAATCCCAAAGTAATTAAGAGCTAATAGTTGATAGCATGAAGGAGGAACCTGTCCCTCATCATTATTTTGATTCTTGGCTTCTGCAGAAGCCTCTGCCTATCTACTGGCTCTTTCTGAAGCTCTTAGTTGGACTCCTTTGTAACTGTAGGATTAGTGCTTGTTTGAAAAAGTACTAGTCCTGTGTTTATAAACCAAAACTAGCTCTCTCCTTATTCTGAAGTGGCTTCTAGACCTTCCTAGGGGCCATGCTCAAAAAAGAGGTGCTGATCACCCACTTTTGACATCTAAATTGTCTCCTATTTCATTTAACATCTATATGAAATACCGCATAGAAGTTCTGTGGAGTTTTGGAGTAGGAGGCCATCAGTATGTTGAGAATTGTTTAGATATACAGCTTCCTATCTTCTAATTCTAAAAAAAAGGAGTCCGCAACCTTTGAATGTGGCCTTATCTCCACAAAGGCTCTGACAAAGATCAAACCAGACAGAGGTGCTGTTGGTAAGAAGGAACTTAAACTCTGGGACTGAGATAAAAGTGGTTTTGAAATAGCATTTTTCCCATTTATGAGTGCTCCTTGACCCCCAGCTGCCACTGGATTTGCAAGTGACAGTTACGGTTAGAAACAGTTTTGCACAATTATATCTAGTTGACCAACTCTGACCCTAGGATGTGGTGACAATTATTCATGGCTTGGTTACAATCCATTGTGATTATTACAATATACTTTACTTGGGGCTATTCTTAAAACTGCAATTGGGGCAAAAGGTAGCAGCCAGGCAATTACTTGCACATAATACAGGGATCATATGATATATACAGTAAAAGATCTGACTGGATACCAAATGCCTACCAAAAACATTTAAGGTGTTGGTGGTGACTATCAAGGGCCTAAATCAGTGGAGTCCAACCTTGGTAGCTTTAAGACTTTTAGACTTCAATTCTGGGAGTTTAAGTCCACAAGACTTAAAGTTGCCAAGGTTGGACACCTCTGGCCTAAATAATCTAGATTATTATATAATTATAATAATTATATGTGTGATCACTTCTCCTATAACTCTGCCTGTTTATTAAGGTCAGTAGGAGAGCCCTTCTGAAGATGCCCCATTTCTAGAAGCTCAACAATCAAGTAAATGGAAATGAGAGTACTACTGTGTAGCTCGCCAGCTAAAGAAAACATTCTCTAAAGGAGTTAATTTGGTTCCCATTCTTCCATTATTTAGACTTGATAAAAGTACACCACTTTTTCAAAGCACTTACCTGTTAATTATTTACATATGAAACATATATATGTTCTATGTGTGTATGCATGTGTATATGGCTAAGTATATAAACTTTGTATGATTTATTTCTGTAAACCACTCTGGATATTGCTTTTTCAGAAAGATGGGGAATAAATTCATTAAGAAATATGATGATAAAACTTTTTTTTAGAAAAAATGTGGCTCCTATAGACTCCAAGTCATTGAACTGTTTCAGCTTCCCAAATAGCACCTAGAGAGGGTTATTGAATTCATGCATTCAACAACACTTTCATTTATCATGCAAAATATTAGCTAGGAAAGAAAATAATTTTATTTTTACTCATTTAAATTATTATGCAATTACTACATCCTCAGATTGGACACGCAAGCTATATAGAGAGAATGAATTTGAGCTAACAAATGGGTAGCCACAATTATATTAGTTTCATTTAAAATATCAGTGGTGAACACAGACATCCCGGAGAACATTTTTTAAAGAAATGTTTTAGTAATGAAAACAAGCAATCAAGGAGGTCATTGGAAATACAGAAGTATTCTTTTGGCCACTGGAGGGCTCTAATCTTTTTCAGTTATCTGAGAAAAAAAGGAGCATGTTTCACATTAACAAATAAATCAAAATAATCAGTATTTTCATAAAATATACTTTCTCCTACGTAGATCTTTCCACTAAATAATTATTTCTTTAGAGCTATATAATGAGATGTTCAAAATTTGTTGAAGAAGCTGATAGGCAGGACTATTTTTTTTCCAGCAATGTTTGTAGAAGCAGGTGGTGGGAACTGGATTCACGTAGTAAGAAGTTGAATAATGCTGGGTTCGTAACAGTATTTGGTGCTTTTTAATAATCAGATCCCATGTTTTCTGAAGATGAGTTGTAGAATCAATCAGTTGATTCTTTTGGGGGGATTCAAGTAAGATTGATATTCAGAAATAAATACAATAAATAAAACTATACTAAATATACATATAAAATATGAAATATTTAAAATATTTACATTTAGATTTAGATTCAAATAGAAGAAAAATTGGAAAGGTCCAAAAAGTGTTAGAGAAATAAAACATTTAAATTAAGTTTTTAAACAACAAATCAGGGGAGGCAAGGTTGAATCCCAAGGATTAGAAAATTCACTGGTGGAAGATTTAAAGGTGGAACTCAGGGCTATTGGGCACCAGCAATTGGAAAGCAAAATTGGTTTTGCCTTCTTTTTCTGTCTTTCAGGACAATCTGACTGCTGAGATCAGATTTTGTCCCTAACAGCAATATCTAAGGCTCAAAGGGAGATATGGAAAACATTTACTAGGGGTATAAAGTGATACAATTAACTGATTTTAAATTCTGGACCCTAACCCTAATTTTCTCTGGACAAGATTCTGTCAATGACATATATAATAGTAGAGTAACTTCAGATAATCTCATTGGGGACCGTTCTAATTGTAATCTGTGTTGCTTCATTTACTTCAAAATATAAACAAGGCCTGCTGTTCTTGGCTGAAGCCTCTGTTAATTTAGCTGCTTCAAATCTAGACCCTAACCATGACGGCACTTGTATGTTGTTGTTGGTTGCGAAGTCATGTCTGACCCATCGCGACCCCATGGACAACATTCCTCCAGGCCTTCCTGTCCTCTACCATCTTCTGGAGTCTGTTTAAGCTCACGCCTACTGCTTCAGTGACTCCATCCAGCCACCTCATTCTCTGTTATCCCCTTCTTCTATTGCCCTTGACATTTCTTTTCTATGGAGAAAGATCTTTACAGCATGGACTTTCCTTTCACCACCAGATGCATCCACAGCTGAGTGTCCTTTCAGCTTTGGCCCAGTCGCTTCACTCTTTCTGGCACTACTAGTACTAGCCCTCTGCTCTTCCCCAGTAGCATATTGGACACCTTCCGACCTGAGGGGCTCATCTTCCAGCATCATATATTTTTGCCTTTTGGTACTGTCCATGGGGTTTTCATGGCAAAGATACTGGAGTGGGTTGCCATTTCCTTCTCCAGTGGATCACATTTTGTCAGAACTCTCTGCTATGACCTGTCCGTCTTGGGTGGCCCTGCATAGCATAGCTCATAGCTTCATTGAGTTACGCAAGCCCCTTCGCCATGACAAGGCAGTAATCCATGAAGGGGATAATGCAACACTTGTATAGTGTTGCATTATTAACTGGGCATAGTCACCAGTGAATATGATTCTCAATCCTCACTTTCAGGACATTTACATACACTGGCTTCCCTCCCAAAGTGACAAAGAGACTTTGTACAGTATGTTCCACATGAATAACATTTTACTGTGTTCCATTCCAAACTGCTATAGTTGAAATTGTTTGAACAATATTCTGGAATATTTTAAGGTGATAATTGTGCCTTCCTCTCAAAAAGAAATGTTCAGATAGTATTGATACATCTTACGTATGATTGGTAACTTTTTAAAAGCTGATTTTCACTTTGAACTTAGATGGAGATCATATCAGTTTGAATCAGGATTCAGAGACTGAAATCTGCACGACTGCCAATCAGTGCTAAGACCTTAAGACAGGAGCCACACATATATTTTCTTATCTTTGAATTATGTAGACAAATGACCCAGGTCTTGTTCTCTTCTTACTATTGTCTTATCTTATACTTGTTTATCTGCTGCTTTAATTGGAATTAGGACCCTGGTGTAAAGGAATCTGTGGGATGTCCTCATAATATCCAGGTATGAAAATATTGGAGGATGTTTGAACATTAAAACCACATGGTTTTACAACCCATGCTCTATCTAACAATAACATTTAACTTAGACCAGTAAGGTCCTTTGTCACATACTACTCCAACTTATTCTGTAAAGGTCAGGATATGTAAGGTTTAATTTGTCCAGGCTGTAGCTGTAAATCCAGAAGGTTAAAGCTTTGTGTGGTTCAGCACTCCAACTGAGTAACAAATGATTCCTAGAACACACTGTTTGTTGTTACTTTAAAGGTGGTTATTGAAAGGAAAGCATGTTGGTTCCAGAAGGCAAGAAATACAAACTAAGGGCCTGCCTTTTTTGGGATGAACTTTGATTGGTAGAAATTTAGGCATGGCATATCATGCTTAAGATATAGTGAAAAGCTGAAGGGATCAGTATTTTCAGATAGATTCAGAATTAATATTCTGTCTGGTTTCATTAAATAATTCAGATGTCTTTACTACTGGGAAGTTTTCCTTTAAAAAAATAATAAAAATGATTAATTTCAGTTAGGCTTGTGAAGCAAATCCTATTCTGGATCCTATGCTGTTTATCAATTTTGAAGGCATTATTTATGCATCATGTTTTTTGCTGGAGCACAAAGTTGACAGAATCTGAAGTTGCTGATGCAAAAGAAGGCATGGTTAATGGTGCTTTGAGAAAATCCCTAAGAATCACCACTGATAATATCTGTCCAAACTAAACATCTAGATTGGTTTGTTTCCCACTTCCCACCCCCCACCCCCCCAAAGTATTATGTGTTATGTAATTTGCTGAGCAGGCCAAGAACTTTTAAGAAATGAAGAAGTAGAAGTGATGTATGCAGAAATTTTGAACAAATCCATGAAATTAAGTAGAACAAGAATAAACAGCCCACAAAAGTTCCTCAGGGAAATTTAGCCAATTGATGGAAATTAGTAGTGTAATTCTTTGTTCCTTTGAAATGGCAAATGGAGGTTAACCTAACACAGGATTTGCAATGAAACTTGGGAAAATCTTCAACTCCACCCCTTTGTAATGGAAATTAAATGGAAAAAATTCAATCCTGCACACATTCATGACATGAACATACATACATAAATAAATAAATAAATAAATAAATAAATAAATAAATAAATAAATAAATAAATAAATACCCATTTCACTTTGAAAGCATGGTCCTTTCCATCAAATCCTGGTTTGATTGTGTGGTACAGATTTTCATTCAGAGATTGTTCAGTCTTGAGGAAACATGGGCTAAGTCAGGGAATTTTGAATAACCTTGATACAAGAGTCACAATTCAACATAAAAGGTGGGAGCATTAAGAAACTTATTAATTCTAACAATATACTGTATAACTGTGAGAGGATACATTGATTTGTGATTGTATTATGTTACATCCTCTAGATATTAATGATATACTCCAGAAGGCAATTTAGGAGCTTTTGCATGAGGTATTGGGAGAATGGGTTGATTCATGGTCTTCCTAAAGCATTTTAAATATACTTCACCTCTAAAGGCTATGGGGAACAAGGAGGTGGGCTGTTACTATATGTACTAATGTATACTAATGTATTCTAAATCATTCTGACTCACTTTGGGGGACTGAGGGACAGAGAGATAAGCAGACCAGAAGAATTTGCAATTGACTAGGTCAACTTATTTTCCAAAGCACCTGAAGGCAGGACAAGAAACAATGGATGGAAACTAATCAAGAAGAGAAGCAACTTACAACTAAAGAGAAATTTCCTGACAGTTACAACAATTAATCAGTGGAACAACTTGCTTCCAGAGGTTGTGTCTAGTCCAACACCAGAGGTTTTTAAGAAGTGTTTGGACAACCATTTGTCTGAAATGGTGTAGGGTTTTCTGCCTGACCAGGGGGTTGGACTAGAAGACCTCCAAGGTCCCTTCCAACTCTGTTATTTTGTTACTCTGTTACTCTGTTCTGACCATTAGCTTCAGAATGACACTCAGATATAACTTTCATTCTATCCAGTACAAGTTGACCCATAAAATTACTGTGTGCAAAAATGTGCATTAGTTTATGCTAATAAAAAAAAACCATGTACATTAGATAAAAGTACACATTGTGAATTGCATATGTTTGGGGAAAGAGCATGCAAAAAATATAATAATACAATTTTGTTTGGAAAACTTGCCATACATATTGAGCTATACATGAACAAAGTTGTTTGGAATAATAAATCTATATATGAATGTATGTGCAAATCATGGGTTTATGCAAATCTTTGAAGATTTAAGCTGCTTTGCTAGCTAGTGAAATTTCTTGTTTATAAGTATAAGATGAAGCAATCACACTTCCGTGGGTTGTTCTGCTTCTCAGCCCCTTGTCTTTCACACTCAAGAGTGTTTCATGGTTGAGAGGAACCAATTTCTGCAGCACTGGCTGAAGAATTTGCAACCTGGGGGGGGGGGGGTCAGCAAATGTTGCAGATAATGCACTGATGCTTAATGGAACCTCCCAGCCAAGAGTGACCTCAACAGGTTCACTAAGGCCACTGGCCTGAAGGGCAGTCCTATGGCTATGTCCACTAAGGGTATCTCAGGCTAGGTGCTTGCATGTGATAAATCTTGCAGTGTATCCTGGAATCATCTACCCTGGAAGCTCTTCATCTAGCCCTGGGGGGGACGTTAATGCTCTGATGAAGATAATCACATCACATCCAGAGTGCAGATCTCTGTCGAAGGGAATCTAAGTCACTTGGCACAAGCCTAGAAATGTCTTTGCTTTCTTGTTTTTGAAATCCGCAAGAAAGAGAAATTAAATGAAACTTGGCAGAATCACCCATTTCAACAAATTACCAGTGTGATGACTTGATGGTTATTTCCTCTCCAGCACTGTGAATTTAGTACAAGGTGGTATAATGTAGAGGGGAACGCAAAGACACAAAGTTCAGAAATGTCCTTCAGAGCAGAAGTAAGGATGTCACCTGCCAGAACACCACATAATTTGATCAGCTCTACCTGTCCTTGTCTACAAAAGAGGGAATAACAAAGCTTTCAAGATTTATCTCTGAGCATGACAAATTAGGCAATGAATGAGGAAAACCATCAAATGCACCCTGGATATTAGCAATTCAAATGGAACCCTTTCTATTATTAGTTACATTTTAAAACAAACTGAAAATCACATAACAGGTGCATTAAGCTTTTTCTCAAAGAATGTTCTGTTGTACAACTGCACTCTTGGTAACAGGTTTCAGCACAAGCGTCAGAAGAAAACATTATTCTAATCTGAGCAGCTTAATCCTGGCAACTATGTCCAAGATTGTGTTGTGCTCATGAATTGGATATTATGCTAGAACTGCTAATCTTTAGTATGTGGTTTTGTGTGTCTATGTGTATGCATGTATATGCAAATAACGCTGAGTTCCTACATATTTATTACATCACCATTTGAGTCTACATTTTAGTCAGTGAAGTTTTATTTTTTTCTTCTCATGCCCAATGTGACTGGGAACATATAGGGCCTAAGGAAAAGGTGATTTTTTTTCTCTCTCTTTAATTCCAGAACTATTATTACCAGTAGTATGATATTTCATTGTATCCTTAGATTTAGAACACTGATGTAAAAAAAATACTCAGAATAAAAAAAGCTGTATGTATGCATTTATGTGAACAGAACAGAACAGAACAGAAGCTGGAAGGGACCTTGGAGGTCTTCTAGTCCAGTCCCCTGCTCAAGCAGGAGAACCTATACCATTTCAGACAAGTGACTGTCCAGTCTCTTCTTAAAAATCTCCAGTGTTGGAGCACCCACAATTTCTGAATGCAAGCTGTTCCACTGGTTAATAGTCCTCACTGTTAGGAAGTTTCTCCTTAATTCCAGATTGCTTCTCTTTTCTATCAGTTTCCAACCATTGTTTCTTGTCCTGCCCTCTGGTGCTTTGGAGAATAGTTTGACCCCAACTTCTTTATGGTGTGTGTGTGTGTCCTTCAAAGTAAGGATTTTATTTTTCCTCTTTTCTTTTAAATATATATTACTGAATTTTTACAAATGTTACACAGTCTAAAGTGATAGACAAAATCTGATTACTGAACTCATACTACAATACTTGCAACATTGCCACATTAACCAGCAGTATTATATGTGCATCAAAATGTTTGGGGTGTAATGCAAAAAGAGCACTGCTGAGGGCTAGATCTGATTCATTTTGGCATACATGGGTCAGATTTCATAAATTTCTATCATTGCATACTGCGGTTGTTTTATTTAACTTTGATCTTAGACTATAATTCCATATTCTTCCGTATTCTTTTGGAAGAACTGCTTGAGGTCTCATATGAGCATAACACTACTTATTAAAACAAGCATGTCTACCTTTTAGGATTTTGCACACATCTGAAAAATGCTACCATTTTAATTAATCAAATTATTAAATGAATATGCTTTTGTTGTGATTCTTAATGGTGACTTATTTTTTTCAGGGTCATATGAAAGGTTGGAGGGGAAAAAACAAGTCTGCTTTAATGAATAGCAGGAGAAGCTGTTTTCATGCCAGGTCTGAAGTACTTCTTCTGAATAACTTATGAAATATGAATAACTCTACAAGCCAGTATATTGTGGTTGTTAAAACTGAGATCGGGAAGTCCACACTGAACAATTAACTCACTGAGTGATTTTGATCCATTCTTTCTCAACCTAACTGCCGCAAAGAGTGGCTTTGTTGTGCAGATAAACAAAGCAGTCTCCATTTCCAGCAAAGGAAGCTCCCAAGAAGGCAATAAATAAATGCAATGAAATGCTGCTACTCATGGGGGTTTTATCCTAACGTATCAGCAGCAACTTCAAAAGAAATAAAAAGATGACCGATGCCCAACTTCTTGACCCTGACACAGGTACAAAAGGGGTAAAACTTCAATCATGCAATCCCATCAGCATCTTGACTGTTTGGACCTCTCTGATGTCCCTGTAGTGTCTATTTCTAAGTCACTACCTGAAATTGTGGCTGTTATATAAAAACCATCAAGTTTCCCATCCATTTTGACTCATGAACAAATGTTTTCTGTAACACCATGATCATACTTCACCGAATTACTACTGCACACTTTGACTAAAATAGAGTGCTTCCCTATACACAGTATATTTATTATCTTACAGGGATGTATATATTAAGGAAAATGAGATGAAAATGTATTTACAGTTCCATGATAACTTTTTGTTGTTTTTGATAAACTCATAAGGAGACAAGATGAAATGGGAAACTGAATGACACTGAAATGTACAAATTTGCCTATGCAGAAAAAGAAAAAAGAGCCTTTCATTCAGACGTTTATATTAATGTTGTAAATTATTTCAACTCTATCTCATCTGTTTTCCAGGCATGTGACTAAATTTAGTCCACATTTTGATACCCATATGTTAAGGCATCATATAGCATTGGCAATAGGACATCTTGACAAATGAATTTTAGTAACTTACATTTATACTTTTTTAGTAGAATATATTTATGGAACATAAATATGCAAAGAAGTATCAAATGATTTGTTTGAAAGTTAGCTTACACATTTTCAGAGGCAGGAGGACTGGGTTAACAAGCAAGCTTACTGTATTTGCATTTATAGAGAGGAACATTTAGTTTCAAAGACATGATTAACAAACTTACAGTTACTGTACATGCCTGCACTATGCAGGTTGCATCAGTCACGTTTTTCTTTTATTTACTTTACATATCAAATTTAGAGACCTCCCATCTAACTTGTAAAGCTAGTAATGTGTATGATTAAGACTGGGTAAGGTTTGGAAATTCTTTTTGTGATTATCCAGGTCTGGCTACAACTGGCAATGGGAATGCCTGAAGAGAAGAGTTTTAAATAAGTTTTTGGGTTCAGAAAGAACAAGAGAAAAAAAATGTAATAAGAGACAGCAGATAAGGGAAAATTTGAAGATTATCTTCTGATGATAATTTTTGCTATGGCTTCACATAAATTATATACAGATGTTTAGATTAGACAAGAATTATGGTATGCCCAAAGAGGGAGCTAAAATTCTAATACCAGGGTTGAAAAAAGAAAGAGGTTGTTTTTTAAAAAATGAGGACCCAATTTATTGCTTTCATTGCTTGCATGGTGCCATGTGTTTCCATTGGCCGTCTTGTACGGCAAGTATAAAAAGACACCATTGTCTGAAAGATTCTGCTCCTGTGGCTCAGGAGAGATGGAGACCATTGGACACATACTCCTTCGATGTTCCTTCTACAGAACTATTTGGAAAAACCATATCTTCCCCATAATGGATAGGTATCCTGGTCATTCGGAAAGTATTTATCTCCAGTGGCTGCTTAAGGACGAGCAGGCAGAGATCATGGTGCAGGTGGCTAGATTCTGTGCAGCAGCATTGGGGATTTGCCAGAAACACAAATAAACATTTTAGATCTTTTTAATAATCTTTTATAATTAATTTTATTACATGCATTAGACTATACTCAATGTATTTTTATTGTCAGGTCAGTATGATTCAGTTTTTCCAAAGATAGCTAGGTTTTGTTATACTGCCTGTAAAACTAGGCAGACCTTGGTGACCCATTGATTACATCATTAATTGTAATATATTGCTATGTCTTCTTGTGTTGGTTCTGTTTAGTTTTGTTTTATTTGGTGTGTGGCCCTTGGCTGTAATAATAAATTGAATTAATTATTCATTTAATAAGTTGGTGTTTTCCATCATATATTCTTTTTTTTATTAAGTAAACATTTAAAAACAGGTTGAACACAGTGTGACTTTTCTGGCTGTTATTTTGCCATACATACTATACCATATACCATATATCTTCCTAGTCATTGATCTTTTATACCATTTACATATTGCATTTTATACTATTTACATATTTATATATTTACATACATATTTACGTCTATTTATAACATAACTTCCATTTCCATTCTTATTTCATATTCTTTCTGATCTCTATCTTACGCTCACTTTGAGGTTAGAAATCTATACTTTCTCTCTTCTAGACGAGTTTTCTCTGTTCTAACTTTTTCTCCTTGAGTCTAACCAATAATACATCTTATCCCAAACTTCGTAATACTCTGATTTTCCATCATATATTCTTGGTTGACTATCTAGATGAAAGATTTTGTTTGTAAACCTTGTGACTATACCCTATATCAGGAAATTGGATTAACCAAATAAACTTCTGAAGGTATCTAATTCTAGATACTGTATGTAAAAAGTGTAGTTCTGCTGTTAAATCATCCAGATTCCAATATGCCACAAAAGCAGAAAGAATCTTCTACTAATGGCATCTACATAGCAGAATTGTGCTTCTGCCCAGAGAACACAATTTATCAACCACTTATTATAAGCCAAAACTACCTATTCATCATGCCACACATCTGACGCATAAAGAAAACTTTCCCAAGTGCTCACCCAAAAAATTTATGAAATTGAGGTTCTAAATATTCTGAATATTCAGTCATCAATCCCAAGCAATGGTGGGATTCAGCCAGTTTGCACCACTTTGGCAGAACTGTTAGCTAATTTTTTGTTGCCCAGGCCCAAAATGGACTTCCGGAAGTGGCATCCACACAGAGAACCGGTTGTTCACATATTTGAATCCCACCACTGATCCCAAGCTTATATATGCCATCATTCTGTGATGACTTCAAATGACAAAATGCAGCATCCTGCCTAATCATAATTTTTTGTCCAAGTCCACATGCAGATGGATTTTAAACAACTGTCCTTTCCAAGGGACAAAATGTGAGAAAATAGACTGGAGATTTGTTCTTTGCTATTGTATTATGAGGCATCCATGCCAACTTATTCACAGCCTGCTTTCCAGTCCTCAGTCACAGATAATGACAACAGAGAGGAGAAAATCGGAATTCAAGTAAAACATGTAGATATCTACTAAGAAAATGCTGTTTCTAGGAGATAAATGGTGCTTTTATCCACAGTAAGATTGTCTACCTCCGATAAATAGGTTAAATAATATGATAAGTGGTATATTTGATGGTATGAAGATAAACAGTCATAATGATTAATTATGTCCCTTAAGGATAGCCTCCCACCATCCTAGTTATGCCAATAAAAGCCAGTGGCAATGACATTTGGATGGATATCAGTCGTATGAATATAACTTCAAACCATTGCAGAAGATCAGAACTGGAATAAAATAATATAATTTTTTTATATACTGTTTCACTACACCACACACACACACACATACACACCACTTGATCTTAGCCAAAATATTTTATTTTATCCACAACATTATCCATCCATCTCTCCATCTTTTTATCTTTTGTATCTATCTTTCTACCTAGCTACAGTAGGTATCATCTATCCCAATGCTAAAATGCAAGCCTTCCAGCTAAGTTTGTGTGAAAGATTGTTCTGCACATTATCATCCATGGAGGGAAGCACCTTTCAGTCACCACTGATTAATACTGGAGATGTTTCTCAATGCTGGCAGTATAGAGTTGTTTAAAATATCTGTACAGGACACACAACTACCTGCAGATAGACTTTCAGTAGGATATGGTGAGGCCATTTTGACCATTATAGTCATGACATTATTAAGCATCCAGAAAGTATCCATTTCTTTCCTCCAAATTAACAAAGTAACAACAGAATGGCAAGTGATATGTATGTCTTCTTACAATGTGCCAGGAACAAAGCATGAGAGAGTCTGAGACATTCTGCTACTTAATGTAGACAGTCCTAATAATATTTCTTATGATGGTAAAAATAAAATAACAAGTAATTTAGCTGTTTGGTACTTTTTTCATGAAGTGCAAAAATTGAACCACATGGTGGGGTTGACCTTGATAATCATGAAGAATACAAAATTATGGAAGCCGATGACTTAAAGTAAGTTCTGCAGGCTTGCAAAGTTTCATCTTAACCCCTACACATTCACTGTGCTATGTTCTGTATTCAGTTTTGCAGCTAAATTCATTTCTTTTCTTTACTGAGAGGCATATTATTCCTTGAAATGCAAAGATGAATAAATGTGTCCATTTCAGTTGGGATCAGTTTCTCATTTTCTTCCAAATGTAAGTTCATGTCAGCTTTTTTCTATACCATTGTGTGCATTCAGAAAAAAAAAATGTTTCAAGATAGGTACATATTTTATTCGCATTATTTTCTAATTTATTCAATTCTGTGTACATTTGTCCTAATATGAGTGCTGTTTACAAGCTATTTACCACTAATTTAATGCATTTTGCATTTCTGTCACCTTAAATGCATTATTTTAAATGCTGAACTACATCCATAAGTTCTGAAAAGTGTTGGTTTGTTTTCAGAACATGGAAAAAAATGATGTCTTTATGTGTGAGGTGATTTTTT
This sequence comes from Protobothrops mucrosquamatus, assembly GCF_001527695.2. Taxonomy (NCBI): domain Eukaryota; kingdom Metazoa; phylum Chordata; class Lepidosauria; order Squamata; family Viperidae; genus Protobothrops; species Protobothrops mucrosquamatus. Next base: position 61,291 of record NW_015387666.1, read on the forward strand.
TTTAATCCATGAGGGTTTTTTTCCCCCAAGTGGTCAGGAGGAAGAATTATTATTCATTCCTTTTGGTTATTAAATAGATACACAACATTTTATGGGTACATGTAGAAAATAGACTTTACATTCATTAACATAATGGCAAAGTAGAGCCCTTTATGGTAGTATATGATGTGCAATAACCCTTCCTAAAAAGGCTGCTTTGGATGCAATGTACCACTGACTCATTTATATGGTTATCAATCTCCTCCAGTTCCATCTGCCTTTGTTCTTGTGGCCCAGATTCCCCAGCAATTCTTACTAAGCCACATAATTTGCTCATCTAAAATATTGCTATAGAACCTGGATCATTCACATAATATTAATCAGTGGAAGCCCTCTGTGAATGCATTTTCATGAATGGCAAACCTTTGGAATCAATTGATCCAATATTACGTTTTATCAGTTCTTTTAAAGGAATAAAATCTCCTTTTTTTCTTTTTTTTTTATAATTTTTTTTATTGATTTTTCAAATTAAACAACAAATAAGACAAATATGATGCATTTACTTAAAACACAAACAAAAAAGATAATCCTACTCAATAAGTTTTCGGAGACGCTTGGCAGTCCCCGCCTTGCATCCACCCTCATTCACTTTCCTCTCCTTCCTCCCCCTAAACCCACAACCTCTCCTCTTTCCTCCTTTCCACCTCCCTACATCCCATCTCCCTTCTTAACCACCTCATCGAGTGCAGTTTGGGGTACCAGCTGAGCATCTCCTCTTTTTAATACAATTCCATTATCTACCTATAATATATAAATACATCAATTTTTATAATTTCTATCCCCTAATCCCCTTCTCCCCTCCCCCCCCCCGGACTTCCCAGAACTGAGTACAGGAATAATCACATAATAATCCAAGTCTAACCAAAACAACTCATTCATAATATAAACAAGTATAAACTTACTGTAATAATCAACTTACCTATAATCAACTTACCTATAAACTATATATATAAACTATATATATAAATTATATATAAGAATATTTATAAATAATAATAATTAATGAAAAGCTATAAAATCTCCTTTTTTTTAATAATAGAAGCTAATAGGAGATAATTTATGGACATTTAGCTGCAACAGATGATCCTTAAGCCCAGGCCATCAAAAAGTCTGTACAAGTAACTCTCTCCCAAATTTCTCAAGGGGCTCAAATGGAAAATATTAGTGCATCATTATGAAGAGCATTAGGGGGAATATGATTCAGACAGGCATCCTGATAGCTAATTGCATTTTAAGGTGTTGCTCAGCTGCTCTGGAAGTAGTATGTTTGTGTTTGTTTTTCTGTCCCATTGTACCTGCTCTATTTAGACATATCCGATTCACAATCCACCTTGATTCTATCATGCTTGACAAAATGATTGCAAAAGCCATTTTGTGGTTGGCACTTATCCACATTACAGTTGTCTCTCCTGGCAGCTGGCCACTAAAAAAAGAATGTATGAAAACCATTGCTCAATGCAGCCATTGGTCTAAAAGCCAATTTACCTTCTACAAAGAAGGTTGCCTGAATATGTATATGAGTCATGAATCAAACTTCATTCCTCCAGTCATCCACTGTGTGGTTGAATTCGACCAGTTGTTGTGCCAGAGTATCAGCCAACAAGTACTCACTCCCTCTACTTCAAACATGTCAACTGTCAGTCCTGAAGAATCCTCTGTTATGTGAGTTTATTTCTCTTTTTTCACAAATGAAAAGCAAATATGTGTTTAGCATAAACATATGTGTTTACTGATACATATTAGTGCATATTTGCCTGTCAGTTGGCAAAACACTTCTGGAAAATCATAATAAATGCAATAAAAATCCTCAAAATTTTAATCTCTCCAGATTAGCCTTGTTTACCCTGCATATTTGATGAGTGTTGCTTTGGTGCAGACTCACAGGCCTATGTGCAAGAGCTTGTCCATAATATGGCTAGTTAAAGTACAAGGTGGGAGAGACATAGCAGGCAATTTCTCCAATGGAAAAACAAATGCTATAAACCCCTGATTAGTTCCATTGGGCTGGGAGTTTCATCCAATTCCCAAACTTCCTTTCAAAGAATTTCTAGAAAGTAGAATTTTTAGAAATTTGTATCCAGTGGTGGGATTCAGCCGGTTTGCACCAGTTCAGCAGAACCGGCAGCTAATTTTTTTGTTGCCCAGGCCCAGAATGGACTTCCAGAAGTGGCATCCACACAGAGAACCAGTTGTTCACATATTGGAATCCCACCACTGTTTGTAGTGTATCACCATTGGTTTGCAGAAAACATCAAACAATCAGCAGGGGATACACAAGAGCATAAAAAGAAGACGAAGAAGAAGAAGAAGAAGAAGAAGAAGAAGAAGAAGAAGAAGAAGAAGAAGAAGAAGAAGAAGAAGAAGAAGAAGAAGAAGAAGAAGAAGAAGAAGAAGAAGAAGAAGAAGAAGAAGAAGTAGTAGTAGTAATAGTAGTAGTAGTAGTAGTAGTAGTAGTAGTAGTAGTAGTAGTAGTAGTAGTAGTAGTAGTAGTCCTGTGTGGGAGAATTCAGAAATACCAGCATGGCCAAATGTTTGTCTGATCTTCCATGGTCAGCATATACAAGAAAGACAGGCAGATGGGTGATGGGGAGCTGTAAAAGAACAGCAAGCAAGACACAAAAGAAGTCCACCAATCCCAATTTATAAGAATCCCTAAAAAACAGCTGTCTTAAAAAGTTCAAACTCTTTGAAGAGTTGGAATAATAAACAGTATTATAAATTATACATATTAATGAAATAGGCTTACTTATAATAACACTTCTTGTTATTCATACTCATGAATAACTACTCATACCTATTTTTATCCTCACAAAATATTGGTTAGGAGTCGTGTAATGTTGATAGCGATGCAACATCATTGTTATTCTTCCACTTTCAGAAAATAATTGTACTGTGTTTATAAGACCCAATTCATTTATAAAAAAGCAAAACCACAAATCAAGGGCTTGAAAATATGCATCTTGAGAATGCTATTGTGTTTATTTTAGACCAATGAACTGGATCTTGATATAATGAAAAAGGGGTGAATGGGTCTCATAGAGCCTCTGTAATTTGTTTAGATACCTCTTAGCTAAATTAATCACTTTTTTTAAAAAAAAACTTAGATCTTATACAAATGGGACTTAATACCATCACATAGAAAACATAATCCAGTGAATATTTGATCCATGCACATAAACATATTTATACTACTGAATTAAGCTACTAAACCAAATGCATTAAATATATTAAAAGAGGTCTGGTGAATAGAGAGAAACTGTCACCCAGAGGTTCATGTATGATGTAAATACACACTGAACACCCTCAACAACATCCATTCTATCTGTGCTGGCCACCTCTTTAATAATTCGTCTTTTGACAACATATGAGCAGTGCTCAGCCATATACAGCTAACTAATACCAATCATAATGTAGTATATATAAAATGTGATAAAGAAATAATAATTCATAATGGCCTAATAACGTAATATAATTTTATCTCACTAGCTAATCCAACATGAATGGCACTCAGTTGGGGGACAACGTATTTATCATCTTTACTCCAAACATTTGCAAATACATTGTAGATGTTTGGTTGCATAATATAAAGAAACATGCCACCATATGCTTTTGAACATATTAATACAGAGTAACAACTGTGCTATTGGTTGAGCTCATACATTCATGCCCCATCATGGTATAAATAATCAGAACTGAAGGGAATGTCCAGAGGCAGAATGTGATGAAACTTTCAATCCGTTCTTGCAATTCTTTTTTCCAATTGTTAGAGAAAAGTTGGAAGTACTGTCACTTTCCATTGCTCTTTTATAAACAATAATAGGATTGCTAAATGGTGTCTGCTCAGTGAGAAAATGGAGAACGTGGTTTGCAAAACAATGAATAAATGTTACTTTACACCATATTATAAGAGTGTGTACATTCATGGTGGGCCAGAACCAAGTTGGTCCAAACAGTAGAATATGGAACTATAAAGTAATGTAGTGAAGATGTTATAAAATGCCTTAGGGACGGTCTGAAAGATAATATAGGACGTTTTTATAAACAAACCAATAAGGTGACCTGTTAGTTCTGTATGAGCTTGGACTCCTATAGATAGAGTTATTGCTGGAGATATCCGACATGTTAGTGTTGCCACCAGCCACTTTTCTCCAAAGAAATCCTCTCTAATGCTGAATTATTCTGAAAAAGATAAAATGACAGTCTTTTTTCATGCTTTCCTTCTGTAGTTTAGCCAAGCAGTGAAATTATACTAAAGCTTGGATTTATTTCAAAGTGACAACCACTGAATCAGAAAGAATTCCATCTTTATTATGTATGCAAGGCTAAGGAAGTAGTAGAGGGAAAAGGGAGAGAAGGGGAAAAAATATGAAAATAAATTCATGTTCCTGGGATCTATTAGACATTCCATCACAGCGATGTCAGAAAGGATGATCTCAGCCTCTGCTCCCTCAGTCAGGACTACATGGGAACAGACACAAAAAATACTGTACAGGCAGGGCAAATCCCCCATAGCACAAAGCATTTCCCACAAAATAAAAATTCAGTTCTAACCCAGATGGATTTTGCACTACACTCTAGATTGCTATTTTCTTGATCTCTAGCCCAACTGCTGAATTGGGGCTTCTCCTTTGAGTTATCCTTGGGAAGAGTTGCCCCTACGTTTCCAATGATAAATAAACATGAAGCTGACTATCTGTTCTTTTTAAAAAAAAAAAAAAAAAAAAAGTCTGTACAAAAGAAACTTTCCACTTCTGACTGGTTGCTCCTGATTTTCTGGAGCTTTGATTGTTTCTCTGTCAGCTACCTGTACTGACAGTTTAGGTTTGATTTGTTTGATTGATCAGCTTTCTTGATGGAGTGAATGAAGAGAAATCTCATCTATAGAGAGTTAAAGGAAAAGACCTTAAAGAATTAAAGAAAAAAAATAGATTTTCTTTTTACTGTTTATGGTCTAGACCAGGGGTCGGCAACTTTGGCTCTTTTATGACTCATGGACTGGCTCAGGAATTCTGGGAGTTGAAGTCCATGAGTCATAAAAGAGCCAAGGTTGCCTACCCCTGGCCTAGACTTTTGAGGATGAGATTTCTTCTCATTCACTACATCAAGAAAAAAAATCTGCCACATTTGGGTGAATGAAAAGAAATAATATGGTAAAGCTGTATTCACCGAAACAGAGAGATTAAAGATGGAAAAAGAGAAAAAGGACGTACAACAGATTATCTTCCTTTCTATTGTTCTATAAAACTTTAAAAAAAAACACTAAAATCAACTTTGAATCAACTCCCAATTCCAGGCGACTTGGAGTTGAACTCATCCCTTTAGTTTTCTTGATAATAATATCAAGGTAATTTGTTATGGACTACTTCTGGGATTTTTTTTTTCATGTCCTAATCTAGCCTATAGTTCCTGACATTTCCTGTTAGTCTCCCATTCAATGACTAAGGAAGCTTGGTGGGCATTGCTTAAGTATCTGAGAACTGTAAGTAACTTGAATCTGTATGGTAAACTGGCTACCATTTGTACATATGTGTTGCACCTTCCGGAACACATACACTGTAGTGAGCAGCTACTTATAGATCATTTTTGGACGGCTGAAAATAATGGGAAAGAGATTGTATATGTGAGCTTTAGAAGGACAGGATAGAACTGAGAAATTAAAAAAAAAACAGTTCTACATTTATACTGTTTGTCTCATTATCACCTTCAATTAGCCAGTTTTTTACAGACTTTTCAATAGAGTCCATTGCTTTATATCTACAATTACATCATTGTGTTTCATGACAAAAAAGGAATCCTTCCCAGCCTGCCTGGTTTTGCCTGAAAAATGATAGGTTATTGGAAAACCTTCAAGCTTGCATACAGTTTGTATAGAAGCTAAAATAAGAAGTCCTTATTATTACAGCCATAATTCATATGAAACAAACAGGACTGTGTACTGACATTTGAGAAAAAAAATATTTCTGCAAAATCACTACAAGAAAATGGATATTAAATATGCACAGAAGAAATATGATCAATTTATTAACATCCTAGAGGAAATGAGTAATAGCCATTGGAAAGGCAGGCGACCAAGATGACACTGCTGGTTGTAGTTTCAGATTATTTACATTTAGCCTTGTTCTAAATCCAGCTGGTCCACATAAAGAAGGTATGCAATGACTGACTATTAGAAACCACAACACTGTGTGACATTACTCTTATTTTATTCCAATATATGTAGAAAAATCTTACGAGCTGCATGGTGGCCTAGTGGAAAAGACACTTGTCCTCCACTTGGAAGATTGAGAGATCAATCCTGGGTAGTGGCAGATGTTTCTCTTCTAGAGCTCAAGTAAAAAATATCTGCTGTGAACTTCACGTAGGTGTCAGGAAAGGCATCCAGCCAGTAAATGCTCAGCTCCATCCAGTTGCCCTGATTCTACCCTGTATAGATACTACAGGGTCATAAAAAGGGAGGTTTTGTGTAGAACAATCTACCAACATACATTAAACATTATTGTATTGTTTAGTATTCTTTGACATAGAGGTACTGAGGTCATGACTTAGCCATAAAAGCTGCATCCTGTTCTGTATGATGCTCTCATGGTATGATTGCCATAATAGCTTGGAATTATGAAATAAATTCCCACAGAAAGGACACCAGCTTGAGGAAGATTAGTTTAACATAAACACCAATAATTGGGCTATTTTATCTCCTTGGCTTTCACATACTTAATTTATTTATTTCAGTCAGTTGAAACTGACAAAATGGCTCCTTTTTCAAGAATGAAGTGATTGTATCTCCGCCCCCCCCCCAGCTTATGTCTCACCAGCTCACTCCAAAGCACAGCTCCTGAAGCTACTTGCAGAGGAGACCATTTCTGTAAGGAGGATCTTGTGGGGTAATTCTAAGGCTCTTCCTAACTCAGAAAAGTCATAAAAAGAAAGGGAACATGGTTCCCTTGTTAGTAGTTAAAGAAGAGAAAACTCCCCCTAGACTGGTCAGTCAGCCATGTTCATCTGATGTCCCCCCATGTGTGTTTGCATAGTGACCTATCCAGTGGTGGGATTCAAATATGTGAACAACCAGTTCTTTGTGTGGATGCCACTTCCAGAAGTCCATTCTGGGCCTGGGCAACAAAAAAATTAGCTACCGGTTCTGTCAAACTGGTGCAAACTGGTTGAATCCTACCACTGGGCCTATCTGTTGGGTTGATGCTGTGATTCTCTTAACGGGTCACTCCCATGGTGTCTGGTAAACTCACAAATATGTTTTCAGTTGAAATATCAGACTCCAATCACATTCTTTATTGCTTGAAATCCCTCTTATTCTGCCATTTATATAACAGAAAGTTATGAAAAGTAGTAAACAAATTTGAAATAAACTGACAGAATCACAGGCCATCTGCAGTTTGTCAGCTAGAAGTATAATATAGGGACTAGGCATATAGGGTTTTTTTTTATTATTTGGAAAGTTCCATGACTCAAATTACAGATCCCAAGTTCACTCAAGAAAGCAATGCTCAGAAATACTCCAGTCTGCAATTATGAACAGCTACTATCTGTTTCAATTCAAGATTCTAGGCTGGGAGGAAAAATAGTATAATATAATTATAAATGTACTGTATTTAATAAACATGGAAAGGAGGGGGAGTTCTGGATAGTAATGTGGATTATTTTATGGATTTCAGGCAAGCCTCCCTCCGTTGTCTCCAAACACAAAATGCCTCTTCGTTTAAAAAATCAAATGAAAAAAAGACAATGCTTACAGGCTTTCATCCCAACTCATTTTGAGTCAATGAATTTTCCCATGAAGTTTTGTCCCAATGGTGCTATGTTATACATTACGTACTGTATTATCACTAAATTAAATGCCCAAATTTAGAGGCAGCATGTAGAAAAATCAGTGAATAACCAGCATTCTGATATAATTTACAAACTTCCAAGATTCATTTATCCAACAACTGTGGGAAAGAACTTTTGGTCAGGCCAAGAGAGACAATTCTCATGTTCTTATGGTAACTGAAGAATTTTATCATTTCTCAAACAAAATGTCCTTCCAAGAAATGGAAAATCTATTATGCAATGAATTCTTTCCATAAGACCATTTTTTAGCTATTTAGGTGTGGGATAACATTGGCAAATGAAACATTCCAAAGCCTAACAAAGAAAGAATTGTCCAGACTATAAAACCATGTTGAGCCTGTGATTCAAGTGGTCCAAATCAGATTTGCTTCAGGTTGTCCATTGACCAATAATCAATAGGGCTGAAATCCTTGGCATCCACAGAGTCAGCAAGTAGCCTTCTGCTCACGTTCTACTCTGTGGCTCTTGATCTATCAAACAATGAAGCCAGTAATGATGTGAAAGATTTCAAAGACTCTCTCTTGATTTGTCCTCTATCTGACTTGATTGCTTTGGGGGCAGTGTAATCTTCTTAAGAGTGCAGTTCCCACAGGACAATGAGCAGCCAGTCATTGGGCTGTGAACAACAAGGTAAGAATGATGTCAAGGATCAAGGATCACCCACTTAATAGCTATACATTTGGAGTCTGCCAACATTTTCTCAACCATAGAACAAATTGCAAATTTTAGTGGACAGGGTGTTTTTTTTCAATGGACTCATTGGTATTTTATCTACATAAGGATATCTCCACCTCTCTGATCATTAAGATTTCAAATTAAGCAATTATAAGAAAGATAAAACACATTAGATAGGCTTTTTAAGAAGGGGGAAACCATGTAAAAAGCAATTATACATTGAGAAATATTCTGAGAAGTGAAACCACAATTTAAGTGGCTCAGAAAATAGATTTGTTTCAAAAGTAATGAAATATAGAATGCAAAACTTTAGCTTTCCAGATTAAAAAAAGCTGAGATTTCATAACTATTTTTCCCTACTACATGTCATTTGAGGTTTCACAAACATTTTTCTCTGAAAAGTTCTGTCCCACAGTCCAAATAATTGTACAGCTCTCCTGCTTTTATGGCAGAGCTTCTGTTTTACTGTTGTTTTTCTTTTGAAAGGAGCCCATTTACACCACGAGACAAACTGCTTTCAGAAAGGTCTATCTACCATTAGCTGTGTGTGTGATTTTTATTTCTGGAAGAACATAGGTTCACTCTGAAAGGAAAAATAACTGCTCATTAAAGAAATGAAGAGAAAGGCCATGTTTATATCTCTTCTTTTTAATGTGCCCACAACTGTTCAATTCTGGGATAATTCTCATTCCTGTTAAGACAGGAGAGAGATAAATTTATCTTCCTGCTTTCTTGCTAATAACACTTCTCTTTCTATGGCTGCAATTTATGTAAGGAAAACCACCATTATAGCTACATAATGTGATCAACTACAGGTAATTATCGACTTGCAACCTCAATTGAGCTCAAAATTTCCAGTGCTAAGCAAGACAGTGGTTCAGTGAGTTTTGCCCCATTTTACGACCTTTCTTGCCACAGATGTTAAGTGAACCGCTGCACTTTTTAAGTTGGTAACATGGTGGCTAAGTGAATTTGGCTTTCCCCATTGACTTTGCTTTTCAGAAAGTCGCAAAAGGTGATCACATGACCCCGGGACACAGCAACCATCATAAATATGAACCAGCTGCCAAGCAGCTCAATTTTGGTCATGTGACCACCAGGATGCTGCAATGGTCACAAGTGTGAAAAACAGTCATAAGTCACTTTTTTCAGTGCTGTTATCACTTTGAACAACCACTAAACGAGCTGTTGCAATTCGAGGACTATCTGTAGTTACAGATAGTCCTTAACTATGGAGACTGGATGATTTTCTAAGCCCTATAGAGCGGGAAAAAATTAACTATAACATGTTGGGCTTCTAGAGCAGGACCAGGAGATATACCGTGTTTCCCTGAAAATAAAACTGGGTCTTATATTAATTTTTGCTCCAAAAGATGCATTAGGGGTTATTTTCCAGTTAGGGCTTATATTCAGGGAAATATGGTACTAAATGCATCCATCTGGCTGTCAATCTTAACTGGGACTTATTTTAGGGGTGGGGCTTATATTACGAGCGTCCTGAAAAACCACCCTAGGGCTTATTTTCTGGTTGGGTTTTATTTTTGGGAAAACATGGTATCAAACAAAGAAATAAGAAAGTCTGAAGAAATGGCTTAAAGTGAGAAGCTAAGCCACTTTTCTTACTACTTTTTCCCAATAAAAAGCATTTCCACACTTGCCTCTGCTTCCTTACATCTGATCTCTCTCTGATTGTACAGCATTGGAACAAAATTGATCTCAGAAGTTGACTAACCAAGACTAAAGTGGAAGAGGTTAGGCAAGTAAGTCTTAAACATCTACTATACCAAATGGAATATTTGACTATGCATATGGAACACTTTACCATCTGACAACAGATTGGCCCCAACGTTGTCACCCTTTCTTAAGACACTGAAGATGAGGCTGTTTCAGCAAGCATAGGGGTCATGAAGTTAGTGATGTTTGGATGGTATAGTATTGTAATTTTTTTTAAATTCTTGGCTTCTTTTTCTCTTAGGGATTGCCTGTAGGATATGTTGACATTTATTTATATGGTGTGGGTTTTTTAAAAAAAACCTTTCTTTATTATCCAGTAGGAACATTCTAAGTAACCAGCCTTAAATATTGCCCTCCGATGAGCAACATTTGATGAGTATCTGATGGGACATTGGTGGTTGAAGCAGCCTTCTTGGTGGTCACTCCAGCCCTTTGGTTGAGCTTTCAACTTGAGGTTTGAGGAATCCCTGTCCTTTTAGCCTCTCATTGGCTAGGATGGGAATTGAATCGGGAGACTTTTGGTCTGGTGCCTGATGGGAAATGTAATTTGTTTTTATTCCTGTTTTTATCAATTGCTGCAAGCTACCTATCATATGAGATAGGAGACCATACAGGCTCTTCAAATAAATAAATAAAATAATAAATACTATTCATCTTATAACTTGAAGAAGGACTCATTCATGTACCATGGGATTGATTCATCAGTCATAAGCTTGCAGACAATCACCTTCTCTTAAAATGTCAAAGAATTGATGGAGATGCTTCAAACTGGTTTTTAATTGTACTAAAAGAATCAGTGTCTAAAAAAAACACTCATGTGGAGTGGAGTGGAGTTAATGGCACTATTAACAGTGTAAATGCAATTTCCATCCTTCCAGAGTGTCTTTATAGTTCCTGTGAAATAGGCACCTTCATAGCAAATAAATAATTTTGTACTATTAAAAATAAGGCTAATCCCATATATGGCAAAAGTCCTTCTTAAAGACTAATTCCTCTTTGGATAGGATATAGAGGTCATCACATCAGTATTTTGGCCTAGGACCATAGCACAAGTGCTCTGGAACAAAAGCAATAAAAAATAAAATAAAATAAAATGGGTGGTTTAAAGCATCTTTCCGTTTCCAGAGGCATCAGTCAGATGAAAGAAAAAAAAAGTTGGTTTCTTACACAAGATTTATTATATTCACCTGCTTGTCCCAAAAATAACAATATCCTCACTTCAATTTCATGGGAGATCTAGGAAGGTGAGAGAGGACATCTTATTTCACTTAAAATGTTTCTATCCAGACATTATTCTGACAATTCATGCATCCATTATTTAATCTATCACAATTTCAAATGTTAACCTTTTGTGATTAATCCTATTCCCTCCCTAATCTAGACAGAATTTGGTATTTGCCTTTCAACAGTCCCTTTTAACTTGTCTTTTTTAATGTGTCAGTATATGTTAAAGTTAATACATTTTATTGCAAAATTTACTAACAACTAATGCTCTCAAAGCAATCATTTGGGAAGGTCATCCAGTATACCAAATAATTTACATCCAATGATTTACTCCTTGGATGATGGGAAATAAGCCTAAAAATAAACATTTGTGATATTGTAGGGGGAAAAGGGAATCCTCAAAGCAATCCTAGTCATGTAAATGACTTGTGACTTGTGTTCCCCTATTGGGAAGCCATTTCATGTACAGCATTTAGAGACAACTGCTTAAAGAAATAGCCCTGGAGACCAGCTATGGCTTAGAGAGATCCTTACTAGGGAAGCGTGATATCCAGTTAACGTTTTATTTATGCAAATCTCTGTAATGGGCAACAATTTAATTGCATGCTTACAGGAAAGAGCAAAAATTTAATTTTTAAAATCTGTGTAGAGAATACTACTACAATTCTCAAACACCCTGTTTTGAAAGAGGATATGGTCAATACAAATACAATATATGAAAGCTAAAAGGTGATATGACAGCAAATTTCCTCAAAGAGCTCACTAAGGCGACATGTAAAACAATAATGGGCCATTAGGCTTTCTTATAAGTGCAATTAAAGCCTTCCATGAAATGCATGAGTCACCTTGTCTGGCTTTACTAAGTTGCATAAAGGTGTTTAATAGTGGTATTCCTGCTAAAGTAATTTGATGATTATTGGAAGTTGTGTAATTTTGTATCTCAAGCATAATTATTTAAGATATTTGTCAAACCCTATTGATACAACCTTAGTCCACAAAACCCTAGAAATACATTAATCCCATATTCTGACATGAATTTGATGTAGATCCTTTGAAATGGAGAAAAATATCCTGAAATAAGAACCAGGAAGATTTGAAAATCTTCAATCATGATACGTTGAACAGATTAAAAATTGAGAGGTTTACCCTTTTCCTTGAAGTAGGCTTTTGTATTAAGGTGACCAACTTTTTTTATAATGAAAAAGAGAACACAAATAAATTGAAGAAAAAAATATCGTAAATAAAAGAAACATTTTATTCATTGCAACAATAATACAGACAACTTGCATGTGCAAAGTTTGCCAGCCGAGTGTTTTGGCGCGCTCAGCAGCAATTCCTATTGGCTTTCAGAAGCCAATAGCAGGAGTAGCACAGCTCATGCAAAAGTTGAAAAAAAACATCAAAAAAAGGTGCCGGAATGCCGTTCTGAGCATTCTATGAGAAAAAAAAAACGTTCTGCAGATTAGTCTTCAAATATCGAAAAGGAGGACATGTAGGAGGACACTTTATGAGGGAGGACTTACAAAAGGAGGACTGTCCTCCCTAAAGGAAGACGGTTGGTCACCTTATTTGTATAGCCATGAAAATCTTCATGGTGGGTTTAGGGTAGGCATCTCCAACCTGGGCAACTTTACAACTTTTGGATTTCAACTCCCAGAATTCCTCAGCCAGCATGGCTGGAGAAGGTGCATGGATTCCACTGGATGTGTTGGTTGAAAAGTACCCTTTCAGAAAGGAAAATCTGCAGAGTTAATTCTATCTATTAAGATGACTAAGAAAGTGGTTAAGACCAATTAACTACTAAGAATCACTGACTCTGAGTAATATAAATTTAATAAATTATTATGGCTGGTTGCACAGCAAGCCAGATGTTTAGACTAGATTTTTGTCTAACTATCAAGTCCAAGTATCTGGGATAGGCAAATGTTATTTAATATTATTAAATATTATAAACTCTTGGCTCCACCCAGTTGCCCTGACTGCACTCTGAATTAAGGGACTAAAGAGCCATTAAAAAAAATTTGTAAGACATTGCCAGGTTTTATCTTTATCCACTTCCCCATCAGGCTTTTATAAAAATTGACCATGTAATTCTTTTCCTTTTCAGCATTCTGTTCATGTTCTTGTACATACAGTAAGATCCATGTTTTGAATTTACAGAAATGCTTGTTCTTTGTTGTCTTTTACATAATAAGCCAATGTACGCTTTCCTTCCTCAAAGATTGTTTGACTCGAAGTAAATGTCTGCCTCCAGTTTTACAGGGTATGTGTAATCTATAAATTTCTCTATGGGGATGTAATACATAGTGAGCAAACATGGTTCTTCTTGTTTTTCAGTCCAATTGCCAATAAGTGGCAAAGCCCATTGCTATGGTGTACTGTATCCACTTTCTCAGACGCCACAAGCAAAAATATCATAAGTGAATTCATAAGACATTGTGTTCATCATCTAACTAGTCTGCCCAAATTATCATTTGAGTAGACCAGTAGGATATCTCTGAGGCCTCTAGGTTAGAGGTGTAATAGTATTGGAGGAAAATAACATTCTGGAAAAAAGCCAATGATAAATAACTTCCATTCCTGTTTGAAAATTCACATGGATATGTCTATCTAATTATCAAGTCATGCTCAATTCAAGGACATTTTTAAGCATTTCATCATAAATCTTAATATGAAGTCATATATCAGTGGTGGCGAACCTATGGCATGGGTGCCAGATGTGGCACTCAGAGCCCTCTCTGTGGGCACGCACGCCATCGCCCCAGTCCTAGGCCTTCAGCTGGGTTTTATAAAATCTTTTCGCTTTAGGCCTCCGCTGCCGTGTGCAAAAAAAAAAAAAGGTTCAATCAGTAAATTTCAACTTCTCGCGGGAAAAAAAGATCTTGCAAAGCTGGAATTGATTGATTGAACTTTTTAGTCCCACCCAGTCTGCCATTACCACCGCAGCCACGCCCACCCAATGGGCCACATCCACCCAATTGGCCACACCCACCCAATGGGCCACACCCACACGGCACTCGACGATGCATAAGTGGGTTTTGGGTTGCAGTTTGGGCACTCAGTCTCTAAAAGGTTCGCCATCACTGTCATATATGGAAAGTCTCTCTCTCACATACAGACACACATTCTATTAAAAAAGATGCCTAAGGTAATGGCAAAACTAAAAAAAATCAGAAATTTAAAAATGAGCAGCACAGATAATTATCTCATTATATTGAGTTTTATTATCAGTAAAATATAATGAGATAATTATTTGTGTTGCTATATGATATGTAGTGCTTATCTGGGCACTATACATGTATGAAGGACAGTGAATGATCTGATCTAATGCTGAAAATAAAACATAAGTATGGATTGTATCCATATTTGCCCTAAAAATCGAGTGATACAATGATGAAAATAGTATTCAAAATTTTATGGCTGAGTCTTATTGTCAGGAAATCTGAACATAGTTGGGTTTTTTTTTCCCCTCTCATTTGCACTGCTGCTTTGTCATCTTTCAAGTGATGGAACCCAATGAGTTTGGGACAGCTCTAGGAAACCAAAGAACAAGGGGTCAGAAGATGGAGTCAAATGTCAGAGACAACAGGAAACATTTTGGGCAGTCTACATTTCTCACCATACAAATAAAATAAGTAAATAAAATAAGAATATTCTCTTTACTCATATTAATGATCTAGTCAAGTGGCTAACACAAACTCTTTCTTCCATCCATATTCAGCCCTTGTCTTAAAATCACCTGTGGGGGTTGAATAGAGAATGATAGAGAATAGAGAAGGAGAATACTTTCAGAGATAAAGCTGTTTGAAGAGAGATGATAATCAGTTAGCGACCTGCAACCCACACTGTTCCATAGATGTCTCCCAAACCCAAGGGTTCTTAGAATACTCAGTGGCAAGTTGTTGGAAACAATGGCTATAGTTTCTTGGTGAGGTACAAAAGTCTCAAAGTCTTATAAGGGGAACCGCCATCGAGATTTTGTATTTCCTCAAAACTTTATTGGAACTTTTTATGTAGATTATGACTTTGCTATTTATTTACATATACAGGTAGTCCTTGACTTACAACACCACAATTGAGCCCAACATTTCTGTTGCTAAGTGAAACATTTGTTAAGTGAGTTTTGCCCATTTTACGATTTTTCTCGCCACAGTTGTTAAGTGAATCACTGCAGTTGTTAAGTTAGTAATGCGGTTGTTAAGTGAATTTGATCTTCCCATTGACTTTGCTTATAAAAAAGTCACAAAGGGTAATCATATGTCCCGGGAACACTGCCAACCATCATAAATATGAGTCAGTTGATCACATGACCATGGGGATGCTGCAACGGTGGTAAGTGTAAAAAGCTCTTTTTTTAAGTCATTGTCACTGTTTTCAGTGCCGTTTTAACTTCAAGCAATCACTAAATGAATTGTTGTAAGCCAAGGACTACCTGTATATGAAAAGAAATATTCAGCTCCCCCCAAAAAAATAATATGCCAAATTTCCCCACACCCATGTGAGATTTTTTTTTTTTGTAAAAAAACAAATGTTTATGTGACATTCTTGTTTGGGTAGTATCTTTAGTTCTTTTCCATTATCAGATTGCACTGATACTACGACTGCCTACCTATTATGGATCTATGATATTAAAAAGAGTCACCAGCTTACATGAAGAGGCATTTTCACAAAGCATTCAATGACAGAGGAAGGAAACTTGTGGTTTCAGTGGCTTTGATGACGGTCTAGTCTCTGTCAGTGAAAAACTGTCCTGGTGTCACAAGGGGCTAGGCAGGTAAGCTCTGATTGCCATTAGACTCACTGTTCTCATTGTAGAAAGAGAAAGAGTCAGCAGAAGGAGCAGTGGTAACTGTGGAAACCTAAGGGAAAAATCAAGATAAAGTGAGAAGCACAGAATATACCAAAGGATGTTAGGACTGGCCTAGAATACTAAGAAGTAATGGAAAAGTTCAAAAGAAGGAGTCCAAAAGGAAATATGTATTTTTCTTTTTCTTTTCTTTTGGGGGGAGGATGGGGAATGTGCCAAGAGGACAAATGAGGAATGTTGAAAGGCATTTTAAGTTGTGACTGTTTTAAATGCTTTAAGGAAAATGCAGTATTACAAAACCAAACCAAAGGAATGATCTCTTCAGTTGTGCTAAAGGACAGGAAATAAAAAGATGTTGGCTACTCTGCTAATTTATAATGCACACATTTTGTAGCATAACTGAAGAGGTTCAAAGCCTGCCTCAACAGAGGTGCTTCAATAAGCATGCCACAAGTATGACATTAACAAATGGCAGTTCAGTTGGTGTGCAAACCCTACAATATATTTGAGGTGTGTCTATTAAATTACAGGTGTCCATCAGTGAAACAAAGTGATTCTTTTGTTAGGTTATTTGCATTTCTACTCACAGAATGACTATACACTCACACATACACATATATTGTACATGCATATATACACACCCATACTACATATGATTATGAATTAATACAAGAACTGAATTTCCATGGCAAAAGGTTTATCAAAGTTCTCCCACCTATGAAAGGGCTAAATTTAACAAAATGTGTCCTCTAGACAAAACAGTTTCTGTTTCAGTTCAATTAGAGTCCATTTATCCCATTTAGAATGTACACCCCACTCTTTATCTCATTAGAGATTGAACATAATAACATTTTGCCAATCTTGCACCCATTATTTCAGTGTGGAGCAATAAAAGGAATCAAAGAAAGAATCAAGATATAAATGCAATAATACATGCACACATGCATAATTATTTTCTTTCCTTTCTTTTTTTTTTTGGGGGGGGAAGCAGATTCCATTCAAGGGAATAGCAGCTTCTTAGAAGGAAGGCAGAAACATAGAAGTATATTCTTGAAAAATAATTAGCTTGTCAAAGGAGAAAAAAAGTATATGATGCTTGAACCTGAATGCCATCCTAATTCATCTGTTTATCCATGAATGTATTTCTCTGATATAGATGATAGCTTCTCCTTCCTTCCTTCCTTCCTTCCTTCCTTCCTTCCTTCCTTCCTTCCTTCCTTCCTTCCTTCCTTCCTTCCTTCCTTCCTAGTTGCCATGGGCCAAGCTTTGTATCAACTAGCAGTTGCCCCACCATTTCTGCCTAGATTCAGACTCTGATCCAGACCAGCTTCCTCTAAACACCCAAGAAGTGCTTGATTATGTCAAGAGCCTGCTAGACTTAACAGAGTTCCTTGAGACTAATCTGACAGAGGAAGTGGATCTGATCAATAACAATAACAATAATAGAGTTGAAAGGGACTTTTGAGGTCTTCTAGTCCAACCCTTGATCAGGCAGGAAAACCTATACCATTTCAGACAAATGGTTGTCCAGTCTCTTCTTAAAAACTTCCAGTGTTGGAGCATTCACAACTTTTGAAGGCAGGTTGTTCCACTGATTAATTGTTCTAACGATCAGGAAATTTCTTCTTAGTTATAGGTTGCTTCTCTCCTTGATTAGTTTCCATCCATTGCTTCTTGTCTTGCCTTCAGGTGCTTTGGAGAATAGCTTGACTCCCTTTTCTTTGTGGCAGCCCCTGAGATATTGGAACACTGCTATCATGTCCCCCCTCATCCTTCTCTTCATTAAACTAGACATACCCAATTCCAGCAACTGTTCTCTGATCATCTTTGTTGCTCATCTCTGTACTCTTTCTGGAGTCTCAACTGGTACTAATTTTTTGTTGCCCAGGCCCAGAATGGACTTCTGGAAGCAGCATCCACACAGAGAACCAGTTGTTCACATATTTGAATTCCATCACTGTTCTGAATATATGTAACTTAGGTTGAAGTTTAAGCCTGTGTATTGCTTTGGATTCAAAAGCAGAAAACTGCTTTGGAACATGCTGGGTTAGGCATTTAGCTCTAGTCTGCAATTCCTTAAGCCAAGAGTATCTTGGAAAGGTGTATCTGCTCTAAGGGGTGATAGATAAATAACATAGTTTTGTACCCATGCTCTCCAAAGTCATTTTTTGTATTTGAATATGAAGTGCTGAAGGGGTTTATTAAGGTATGACTTCAATATAAACTTGAGAGATTTCATCTATATGAGAACTGCCACTTGTGAGGCTAGAATAATATATTATATTGTTCAGGGGTTCAAGGCAGTGTGCAAGGAACTCTATTTTTCAACTATTTCCTCTATATGAAGTAGGTTGGGTTGAGGCCCCATGGCCTGCACAAAGTTATTGCATGTTAACTTGAACCCAAGTCTCTTAAGTCTTAATCCAGAACTCTATCCAATATGTTATTTGGCCTCAAAACACATAGTTCATAATGATAAACGAAGTAAATTTTTATAATTCATATGAAAATGATGCCAACTTTGAGAATATTTAAATTATAGGACATGTTGCTGAAAGCTTTTTCAAGCCAGGAAAGGAACATTGTCTGTTTTTTAAGATGAAAACATGGTTTCCTATCTTGCTCATTTTTCAGCAGCTCCACTATAATGTACAACCACACTAATTTTGTGAAAATGTTTGCCTAACTACTAATACCAGGATTTCCATATCCATACTGCAAAAATCTAGATGACCATTAGGTGACATTAAACTATATTCTGAATTTCTCTGCCACCATTTAATGGCAGTCTGGATTTTTACACTTGACATCTGATTGCTCTGCTGAAGCATTTTTTTTCCTGTTCTGTTAGAATTTGATTACTAGTCTGGAAGCCCTTTTCAGAATAACTACCATTAATAGTTCTGACTTTCTGCCACCCCAGTCAAATCTAGCTCTCCTACGCTTTTGGAAAATCTAACTGGGAAAATCAGTTCCTGATCCCTTCATCCAATATAAATGATTTCAATGGGATCTTTATTCTAATGGTATGGTGTGTCGGTCAGTAATAACTGCCTCATTTGTATCTCAGTTCTACCAGCTGAGCTTGTGGCCTTGCAGTTTCACAAATCCAGCCGCGGCAACCAAATTGAATCATGTGACTCCCCTAGCTGAAGCTCTTGATTAAATGAAGTTGGGCGTGAATCTGTCATGGTCAAATGAAGCAACAAATAAACGAATGCAAGCACCTAAAATCCCATTGACACCTGCTGCTTCTGAACTATTAGAGAGGGCCCTCAGCATGACAATTCAAATCCATGCTGGCAGGCTAATCACATTGAGCGAGTCTACCTCAGCTCAGCTCCATTCTTCGACTCAATTGGGTGATTGACAACAATATTGAAATTTCATTTATTTTTTTCTCTTTTTGCCTAAGAGCCATCTGTGAATTGCTCTATCATATCGTGGCACTTTTTTTCTGTTCAAACTCTTTTTTTCCCCACTCCTCTGGGCATTTCCCCCCCCCTTTAAATGTGAATATCGTGAATATCTGTAGAACTACAGCAGGTTCAGCCATCTGAGAGAAAGTAGAAGGGTGAGAGAGAAAGTGGGGTGCTTCAAATATTGGAACAGTTATTGATACCGCTTAACTGTAGGATTTGGCAATATGAATTGAAAGGAAACCTCGGAGCCTAAAGGTGTTTCCCCAGCATGAGCCTCTGCCAAGCAGGCCTGTGAACAGTGGCCATAATGTGTGAAGAACGCAGGCCTTCTTCTAAAAATAGCAGTGGCATTTCCTTTTGCATATGCATTTCTCCGCAGGATAGAGTGCACCTTGAATAAAGAAGAAAAGAAAGCAAGACCCTCCAATGTACATACAGTACAGCCTTACATAAATCCAAAGGCAGCTGTAATTATTATCTCACATGCCGAGAAGGAAATAACTTGCTTCTATCAAGAACAGAGGAAGAAGAAGGAGGGGAGAAAGCTCCAAATCTTTTCAAACTGATTCTTCCTGACAGTATGTCATTTGAAACTTAGGGCATGCTGGCAATGATATGGTTCCATTAATTCTATATAGTTGTTGATTCGGAATTCTAATTCTATGGTCCTCCAGGTGCCTTGTCGCCTTCTCCTTGTGATAGTCAAACAGCTATCATTGAAAGAGCCATGAAGTTTCTTTCTGCCTTGTTCTATTGTGACATTAGAGCAGTTCTTTCTTCTTTTCACCAGTTTCTTCTCCATTCTTTGATGAATTCCAGCTTCTGAAAAACTGACTTTCTTTGTCTCATTTACCTGAGAGGGAAAATGGCTATAGAACTTCATCCCTGGGGACTAAAACTCAACAGGCAATCCTTAGCTGGCATCATATTTTTTGTAGCTTTGCTGTACCACAATTTGCAACCTCTCATTATTTTAATTTTATTATTTTTCTTCTTACTTGCAGACCTTTCAGTTAGAACATATGGACCAGGATGATGGGATTTGTGGTTTCATCTCAATATTTTTAATCATTTAATTCATTCGTCAAACGTCTACGCCAGGGGTGTCAAACTGGCAGCCCACGGGCCGGATGCGTCATGCACAGGCCACACCCACCCCAGCTCCACAAAGGCAAAAATGTCGTGATACGCCATGATACATCACGTGATGCGATTGTGTTTGACACCCATGGTCTACGCTGCCTGAAGTTCTCTAGGCAGCTCAGAGTAAAAAAATATACAAAAAACAAAATCATATAAGAAAAGAGTAGCAAGCACCAGGAAGGAGCAAATGAAAAAGACCTTTCACCCTGTTCCTCAATTTAAAGGGGTCCAAGCACCCACTAAACAAATACCTTGGAAGAAAGCCATGTTTTTAATTCTTGCTTAAAGGCATTTATGGGGAGGTGGCTGTCCATATCTCTGTGAGAATATAAAAGCAATATAACAGGCTCACTTCCTGAGTCCTCTTAAATAACACTGCTTAATTAAATCAGAGCAAACTGACTCTGTTGCATCACATGGGACAGGCAAACACTACATAAGTCATATGGCCCCTTAGATAACTGGAGCCTATGCTGTGTAGAATTTTAAAGGAGCTTACAAAACCTCTAACATACCTTGAAATGTACCCAGATGCTTACTGGTAACTAGCGCAACTCATGGATTAGAAATGTTTTATGGCTATGGCAAGGCTTGCCCGTCACTGCTCATGCTGCTCTGTTCCAACTTCTGACTGTTCATCTAGAGCAGCTCTGTATACACTATACTGCAATAGTCAACCCATGAAGTGACCATCGTATGGATGATTGTAAATAAGGCCTCCCCATACAGGAATGGACACAACTAACAACCAAGCTGAACCTACATTAAAGCTTGGTTGTTAGGAACTGAGTAGGAACTGAGAATCCAGGAAGACTACAGGTTAAACAGTAATCTAAATGGAACAATCGAACCCCATTCAGGACCAGAGGCCAAAGATCTTCAGAACAGGTGGGTCCAAGGGCCCACAGCTACTTAGTCTTATGAGGGTTCAGCTGGAGCTTGTTCCTCTCCATTCAGGCCCCACAAGCCTTCAAGCACTGGGACAAAACTTTGACAGCATAATTTGTCTGGCCAGAGGTCAAACATATAAATGAATATCATCAGTAAATATTAAACAAAATGGGTGAACCTTACAAACCAGGGGTTTCAGACTTGATCTATCATATCAACCAAAGTCAACAGGAACTAATTGTATAGAGAACAGATAATCACAATAGAATCTTTCCTCTCATAACTATTCCACATAGATGGTCCAAAATAATATCATGATCAGCTATTGAGAAACTAAGGTCAATCAAGACAATTATACCATCCCCATTATAGCTCACTGATAAGCACACTTAGCCCTGTCTCAGTACCATGTCCTAGACAAACTCCTGACTAAAAAGGATCCAGATAGTTAAGATTCCTCCATGGTTTCCAGTAAATGCAACCTAACCATGAGTAGAATTAAGTTCTTAACATTTCACCCAAAAAAGGGCTGTTGGAGACGGGACGAAAAGTACTGTTATACATACTTTATAACCAAGAGAACGAGAGATGTCAGGATTTTCCTTATTTAAATCAGTCTGCGTAGTTTCATATAGCAAAACAGAAAAAAGGTGTGTTAGAAGGAATAAAAATAATAGGCCATTTCACAGAAGGATTTTAGGAGACTATTGCTTGTTTTAAAAATTAAGCGCTTTATTCAGAATTTACATTTACATAGTCTAAATTCCTGACCTAACTATATTCTAAGTTCAATAGTTTGCTGGATCACATGAAGAATGGCATAGTATCTACTCCGCTAAGAGGGTAGAGAAAAACAACTCTGGAATAAACAAGAACCTGAAGTGATGACTACCCTGAGAATATTAGTCTAACCTGTTTGAAGCTTACAAAGTAGTTTCAAAGTGGAAATATAAAGAAGTCATAGAGGGGATTTCATAAACAGTGACTGCATCCATTGCCCTTAATTGCCAGTAGGTTGAGACAGCGCCACAAGGCAATGAATACAAAAGTGGCAATTTCTACCCCTCTTTTCAGAGGGTTGTACATCAATTCATGACCCTCTTCACTTTATTTAGGTCTTCAGTAATGGTTTGGTGAGAATAGCTGTTACTGTTTCTTCTGTCAGGAAGAATTTCAGCTCAATATAGGCTTTATCTCTTATGTAGTAGTATTTAATATCAACATGCTTTGTGCGCAGTGACTGGGAAAGCAAAATACAGCTGTTATTATCTTGCTGGCTTTGGTTCATCAAGCCCAAAATCCAATAGCTCTTTCTATATCCAAGTCTGCTCTTTAGGAGCTTGAGTTGCAGATATGCATTCTGCTTTAGTAGAGGAGAGGGCTGAAATTTTCTGGTTTTTACTAGCCTGATAACAATAAATTGCCATAATTTGATCTTCTTTGTGTTTGGCCCAGGTTGTCTGTCCATCTGTCCGTGTGTCTGTCTGTCTATGGCCATGTAGCATCCTAATCTAAGGTTTCTATTTGCAGGCTACATTATTTCACATCTGCAGTTCCTTTCTATCAGTTCGATCCTAGTTCAAGGGTTGAAGCTGCATTGATTTTTCTGCACAGCCTTCCTACTGCTGCTACCGTATCTAGTCTTTTTACAGTTGATATGTACAAGAGTATTCCAATTGCTCATCCGTACTTAGTGTTGTCTTGTAGTGGTTTACTAGTGCTGTTATCTGTAAAGAAATTAGTTTCAGTTGGAGTGTCCATGTCATTAACTCTGTCAGTCTGAGGTACTATATCAGAGCCATTATCTTCAGCTCTTGGTTAAGGAAGATACTTGCTTACTCTTCTCTTTCAGTTGGTATTCTAAAGTCAAAGGAAACCTCTCCCACCTGTTTCACCTCTGTTTCTTTGCTTACCTGCTTTAAATTTCTTCCCTATCCTTTTCAATGTTAGAATGCAAAATCAAATAACCAGCCTAGGAGATATATCAATTGGGTACCCTTGCCTTTCAAATACAAGTTGGTGTTATTTTTTAACTCGTATAAATCTCCCTCTAGGAAGCCTTTGGTTAACCATTTCACTCTAAGCTCTAGCAGCTTGGTTCTGGTCATAAAAGGACTTTGACAGCTTGCACATGAACCCTGTTTTTCCAGACTTTTCAATCCCAGATGGCTGTTATATGTTTATGTCTCCTTTAATGTCCTTCTATAGGAAAGTTGTCTACACTAACAGATGTTGAACATGCATATTTTTTTTCCTGCAGGATTACTTTCTGTAATTCTTGGTGGAAGCATGCTTCCCCATTGCTATGAATATTGCCTTTCCTAAATCATCTCCATTCTTGGGGGGGGGGGGTTTATCTATGGCAACTACTCTATTTCTGAAGCTTTGGATATCTGCTTCTGCTTCTGCTTCTCCTTGGATGGTAAAAGGTCATTTAATGGTCTTTTCCCTATTATTTCCCTGATGTTCAGGAATTCTGTAAGGATCCATGTTTATTCTTGTGGAAGGATATAGTATCTTATCTTGTAGCTTGCAACCGTTTTAAAGCATCTGGCATACCATCAATATCCTGCTGAGACTTGTATTTGTCTCATCCTTTTTTTGTCCAAAAGAGATAGACAATTGAGTGATAACCTTTTGCTGCGTCTGCCTCAAATCCTATATGTTCTTCTCACTCAGGATTCCATTAAAGTTTACAGTATCTTCTTGCTGAGGCAGTTGCATGATCACAACCTCTTCTTGTTCAGATTGATGCACTGTTTCTTCTCCTATTGGGATATCTAAATACGTTGCTGACATCTCATCAGTATTCAGTTCATGTCTACATTTAAAGTTCACCACTATGTGTAACTTAACCATTCCTGTGGTAGGATCAGGGTTGCTATATCGTTGCCAGCCAGTTCATAGCCAATACATACAGCATGCCTTCACCACTTCTGCAGTGTAGTTTCCACATAGATATGCTCAATATTTGGTTTAGTTCCATTCAGCAGTTCAATGACAAGACTTCTTGGCCTTTATTGGGCAACTGTTGGGCAAATAAATTGCAACCATGACTACTTCTCCACAGTATTTGACAGACCAGCATCAAGAATCACAGTTCTTGTCAATTTTAGTGGCACTCTATTATTTCTTTTTGCCATACTATGTTGTTCTGAGGTAAATGAAATTGTTTTTCTCATGCTTAATGCTTTGCTCCTGTAAGTAACTCCTTTACAGGATATTTATCACCATCATCAGTACTTACAGTCTCAAGTTTTCTTTCAAAAGTATTGCTCACTTTGGCAACATTGAACTTTTGTGACATTTCACCTTTCTCTTTAAGAAGAAGAAATCATCTGTACATTTCTGGGGGTAAAAATCTCTGAAGGCAGGTGAAAAAATTTCTCTTCCAAAATGCCTTTGGGTATTAATACTACCATGCTAAATGTCAAATTACAGTTTAGCTATTATTGGAATTGTACATTAGATTAGGGATTTTAATATGAATTAATTTTAATACTGGTTTTGTATTGACTTTTTATTGTAAACTTGGTAAGATGCTTAGAATCCAGCAGGTTTGTGTTGGTAGATAAATCAATTAAATAAATGCAAGATGTATTAGAACTTTAGAACTTATAATTATGTCTGAAAATATGAAGAGACCCATATTATCTGTGCAGTTAGAGTTATGGGTAAAGCTTGGATTGTTCCAACAGTTTCTTTTGCAATACTTAATTATAGTTTACTGGAGTCATTCATTAGAAATGAATCCTTTCATTGGAACTTCCTTTTGTTTTAAGATATCATGACTGCTACAGGAATCATTCCTGTGAAATTTGTCTTTAAGGGTATTTCTTTGGTAAGGATTTTTCCTTCTCTCTCTCTCTCTCATTTTCTCTTTCTTCCTCCCTCTCAACCTCCCTCCAACCATTTGTTTTTGAGATGCAAATTACTTCCAAGGGGGAAAAACAATCCCTGCTTTCTAATCTGTGAGCATGTAGACTTGTTGTAAAATCCTTTCCTTTTTTACAATTTTCTTTCTTAGGTTAAACTGCCATGTATATTCTGGGACATTGATTGGTATGAGTGTGTATCATTATGTTCCATTTACCTCCAAGCTAGAGGAATGCACTGAATGGTGGGTAGCTGCTAGATTGCAGAACCTTCTTTTTGTAAAATGGTGTGAGATGCTTGGAGAAACTGGTAATTAGCTGCATAAAATGCTTTCTATCTGAGGAATTGTCCAATCCAAATCTATTTAAAGATTAAAAAAGAAAAGAAACAATTACAAGAATTTGGGACTTAAAATTGCTTACCAGCTATCAACAATGCATTCAGTAGATTGCATAGATCAGTTAATCATTACCTTCAGCACTATGGTTTACTTGTACCTACTATATAAACGATCACATGTACCTGTATAGTTTATGCATGAAGACTGTATCTGCATCTAATAATTAGCAAATACTGATCTTCTATAAAATGAAAGTTAGTAAGAATTATATATATGATGCTTCTAAAAGGGAACTTAGAATTGAATAAGCAAATTGCCATATACAACTAGAAAAAGGGATCCCGTTACTATCTTCTTTCCAGCATCCCATTTTCCCTATTTCTTTCTAGATTAACCAACTCTCAAATCTTCTAGGACATGGATCAGCCCCAGAATATTGTATTATGTTTACTCAAAAGGACCATACATCACTCAGCTGAATCAGCTTTCTCCCCTGAATCATAGGAAGACATCCTGTTTTAACTATGCCTCTTCTTGTAGGTCTAGCAGTATCCCCAACCCCTTCCCCCTCAAAATATATTTTTTAAGACCTTTATAATTTATCCTGGGCTCATATTCAAATGTGAGTGTAGCTGTATGCAGCAGAATATGCATGCAGAAGAAATAAATATAAAAGAGAGCAATTGACAAAAACATTTTGGAAACTAGTGTCTATATTTAAAAGTTAAAGAAAAAGATATTTATTAGGAAATTACATACAAAAATGGGGCTTCTAGTGAACTGATGTCCCTAGAATAGAGGGATAAGATTGTGGTAAAAAAATGGCATATGAATGTTGGATCTAAGCTACTGAAACCTCTCTGGAGAAAAGAGAAATATCAAGTTTATCCACATGTACTCAGGACAGCAGGAACTGCATTTTTGTAATCAGCTTGCAATCCCCTGGGAGTTGGGGATTTCACTCCATTTATAGTTGCTAATGTAGCCTATACAAACTCTAGGTTCAACCAAGACTCACCTCTTAATCTCTTGAGATTTATTTATTTATCTATCAATTTAGCTATTTATTAATTTGTTGTGTCTTAAAGATTGAGAACCTTCAGATTGGCAATTAATGAAATCACTAGATGAGTTTTCTTCAATCTTTATAAAATAAGTTTTAACAATTATATATACACAACAATTATATATATACAACAAAAGGATGATAATGTTGACTTCAAAAAGTTTAAACATTTCAGATGGATTAAGGGCTCAGATGGACTTGATTTAAGACTTTGGACTTAATTGAAAGAATCCTTCCTTTTGGAAAATGTCTATGTTTATATTTGGAAAGGTGACTTTGAACATTGGATACTAGAGGGTCCTAGAAGGAAATGGTTGCATGAAGAGAGATCTACAGTGAATGGGCTCAAGAAATTATAAAATTATTTGCTATAACAGAACATTAGGTGTACTAAAAAGAAACAATTCCCGCTGAAGAAAGCTGAAATTGATTTGAATGCAGATTCAAATATGATAGCTTATAAGATTGTGGATAATGTCTTTACATTAGATTTCCAAAGAAATTTGTTTGAGCTATCAAAGATTTTCTGAGAAGAGACAGTGAAAATGTTGAGAAAACTTCCCAATTATTATACCTTTACTATGTAATTAAAGGTAAAAGGTAACCGTTTCCTCTGTCTGGTCATGTCTGACTCTCGGGGGGGGGGGGTTGCTCATCTCTGTTTCTTCTCTGAGGGAACCAGCATGGTTTGAAGACACTTCCATGGCCATGTGGCTGGCTTGACTATATGCCAAGGTGCATGGAATGCTGTTATCTTCCCACTGAAATGGTACCTATTTATCTACTTGCACTTGCATGCCAGATGGGCAGGAGCTGGGGCAAGAACAGGAGCTTACCCCTGTCATACAGTACTTGGGTTTCAAACTGTCAACTTTCTGGTCAACTAACCCAGTGTCTTAACCACTAGGCCACTGATGTCAAGACCATCAGGGCCCACATTGTTGAAATCTGATCACCAGATTATCATTCAGGACTTGAGATAGTGCAGTCTTGGTTGAATGACCTGTTGAAATCCTGACTCATATGAACTGAGAAGGCCATCAGAAGATAAATGAAAAATCAGTTGTGAGAGGGCAAGCCTTTTGAGGAAATAAAAAGAAGCAGAGCACAACTTGAGCACAAAGAAGGATCCAGAGAAGGTGTTTCCAGGAGGGAAGATGTTTGCTGCAGAAAAGCACGCTTAAAAGAGTCAGAGAAACTGTCCATGATTAAAGAACATTTTACCAGGCAGGTGATTCAAGACTAAAAAAAAAGAGTAAAGAAAGGAGCAAAAAGGATCAATCAAGGAGGTAGTATGAGGAGTACCATCCAGCATTCTCTTTCTTTGAACTGCAAAGGGGGGAAATATGGAACAAAAGAGGACAGAGGAGAATGAGTGGAAGGAAAGGAGCATAGTGTATTTGCTATTTTATAACATGAGAATTCTCCCAACCCATCAACTAAAAGAGAAGAGACTGGAGATAATATATGTCCCCTGATACATGGAGTCAGCAGAGAAAGAAAGGTAGATAAAAAAAATTGAAGAGGAGTCCTGCCTTGAAACGGCATAGACACCTGAAGTAAGGCTGGCTTTATCTCTATGAGGTGAGAAAAATGATGATCCAAAGGCATTCTGTATACATCCACACTCTGAAGGAAAGGAACAGTCCTCAGATGCCTTTCAGACTTTTAAAAAAACAATATGTGATTGTAAATAAATGCCAGTCTCTGTAAAAAAAATCATAATAAGAAGAAAAGAGAATGTGAAGTGGATGTTTGACAAGCTACTTTGCACCTTGAAAGCTGTGTTTTACTTCACTGAGGCCCTTCACATTTCCTTGAGGCTTCAACAAACGTCTCTGTTAGCTGCCTTTGCCTGCATGCTCCATATGCACGGAAACATTTTACGGCTTCTCCAATATTCAGTTAGAAGGACCCAAAGGGACTTCTACTTGAGCTTTTTCAGTTATTAGGTGACCCGGAAGAGGCGTTAGAAGTGATGCAAAATACTTTGCTTTGCCTTCAGAAGCATGAAGCAGCTGGGGGTGGGGGTGGGGGTGGGGGGCTTCCTAGCAATTTTTTCACAGATCTAATACAAATCAATACCATATTCCCAAGGGGACCTTTTAGATAATTGTTCTTCTGCCGTGTCAGAAAGACAGTTTTAATATTAACATTATCCACCTATCCAATTCATCCTAATTTCTTTTACATTTATGTCCACCCCAAAGAATAGCTATTAGTCTATGCTGTCAGTTTCTAGGAAGGTCTTTCGGTCACCCAGGATAGAAGAATCACCACATTCTGGATGAAAAGGGGAAAAAAATGAGGAAAGAAGAAAGAAGAAGAAATACATGATAATTTATTCTTAATATTGGTCAGTAGTATTGCTGAGGTTCATAATGTAAAGTGAAAACAGTGTCTGCTTTGAATATGATGCTATCAAAATGTTACTGAGTTTCAGAAATGAGGGAAGAAAAGGCAACAGGAATCATAGCTGATTTAGAAATCTTAATTAGAAATCCAGCACTCTAAAAGACTAATATTGCTTTCTGTTCCCATTCTGTTCTTTTTGTTTGTAATAGGGAATAATGACATGCCAATTGTATATAATTATGGAAAGCTATTTAGGGAACTGAATTTTGTCTCTATGTTTAATTATGCTTTCTGTACTAGGCTGGCACTTGATTGTTACTGTGGTGCATATGCAATTTTTATTTTTTATTTTTCGTTTTTGGTTAAGCCTCAGATTCAGGGTTGCTTTGTCTGTGATTTTCTCCATGACTGTTCCTTGCCCAATATCTCCAATATCAGATGCCCCAATATGTCCTAACTGAGATTTTGGGGAACTAAACATGGCAATTATATGACCTGCCAGTTATCAGATATTTCTTCTTTTGGGATGAAGAACTACTGTAGCAATGATTTTTCCTAGGGTAGGACTAATTCATGCAATTTTGAAGTGTTTTGAATCTACAATATAAGCAGATGCATCTTCCACTTAAAGTTCCATTTCCATCTTTTCCCCCCCTGCTGGACAAAATGGTCATCCCCATTTGTGCAAGGCAACAAGCCTCATTCACCCTCTTCCTTTAAAGGGCTTGCATGAGAGGCAGACAGATCTTCTTCTGTAAAAATTATACCCAGTCAACTATGAGGGCATATCTAATAATTTCTTCCCTTCCACTTCCTTTCTCTGCAGATTCAAAGGGAAGATGCTGTTTCCATCTTTTAACCATCCTGCTTAATAGCGCTTGCTAGATTTTTTTTAATGAACTGCTTTAATAATAGTAATACAAAAATTGAAAACAAGGAAATAGGAATGTGTTATTACAAATCAAATCCAATGAGAAGAGAATATATGAAAAAATGTACCAGTTCTGGAAAGAACAACATCCAGAATCAGAAATAACAGAACAGAAGCTTAGCAGATCAACAGTAACTTATAATATGAAATAAAGTATTCACAGAAGAAGAATTAGAAGAACTGCAAAGTAACTCCATTACTACTTGTCCTGCCCTCAGGTGCTTTATCAGGTTAGACATACCCAGTTCCTGCAACTGTTCTTCATATATTTTAGCCCCCAGTCTCTACATGGCCAAAGATATAGAGACAAAGATAACAACAAGACATGGCAATGGATAAGAGGAGGATGTTTAAAGATAGACAGAGGGGCTGATTCTGGCTTCACAAGACCAAACCTTAAGAACAAATGCATACAAAGCCAGAATTGAGAAGATTGCAACAGATAGCAAATGTCACTTCTGCAAAGAAGCTGAAGAAATAATGAACCACTTAGTTAGCTGCTGCAAGAAGATCTCACAGATTGATTACAAACAAGCAGCAGCATGACAAAGTAGTAACAATGGCACATTGGACTATCTGGAAGAAATGTCATTTGTCTGCAAGCAAAAACTGGTGGGGCCACAAATGAGACACAGTAATAGGAAATGAAGAAGTCAGAGCAGGGGTCCCCAACCCCCAGTCCATGGACCAGTACCGGTCCACACATGCCAGCAACTGGTCCGCACAAACAAGCAAAGCCCTATCCGCGAGATGCAGGCAGCACACAAAACCACACACCCTCCAGTCCACGGAGAAACCTCTCTCCACAGAACTGGTCTCTGGTGCCCAAAAGTTGGGGATCTCTGAGCTAGGGTGCTCTGGGAATTCTAGAATTCAAATAGACAACCACCTGACATATAATACCACAGACTTAACAATTGTAAATGAGAAAGTTGAAGTTGAAGTTGAAGTTTATTGCATTTATAAATACAAAAAAAAGGTCTGGATAGTGAATGCTGCAGTATCTGGAGACAGCAGTCTAGAAGAAAAAGAACTAGAGAAAATTACATAATATAAAAACCTACAAGTAGAAATAGAACAACTATGGCAAAAGAAAACAAAGATAGTACAATTACAACAGTAATAGGTCCTTTAGGTGCAATTCCAAAACATCTGGAGCATCAGTTGGACATCATCAGCACTGACAAAGTCACCATCAGTCAATTGCAAAAGGCAGCTTTATTTAGAACAGCTTACATCCTGCAACAATACCTTTAACACCATCAAACAACAGCATCTGCCTATATCAGGCCCTTTGGAAAGACTTAATAGGCGGATAAAAAAAATCCAGTATAAAAATCTGTCGGATTGTATGACCAACCACTATAATAATACTTGGAATAACTTATGTCCAGTGACAATACCTTTAGAATCATTAAACAACCACCTATACTGTGTCCTAGGGAGGAACTAGATAGATGGACAAAAATGCCAAACCCAGTATAAACCTCTATATAACCAAACATAATTTGTTAAATTTATATGCTTTGATTTACTAACTGAATCATCACCATGACCTGTGGTAAAAATGCTATATGTGAAAAAGTTGATTACTCTAAATCTCAATCAAAACATGTACTAGGAGAACGGCTCATACTAAAATAGTCATGCCCATGACTAGTAAAAAAAAAACAAACCCTATCCATTAGTGGCATAGCAAATTATATGGACATTGAGAAATCTCACACACATTTGATGCTGCCTGCTTTTGTCTATACCGAAATTGAAATAGTTTCACTTTATTTATGATTCTGAATGTGTGAATGTTTTTTACAAGAAGACATACAACTCGGCATTGAGATTTTATGTATGAAACTATGTTAATTCATTTGACACATTTGCTGAAATAGTTGCCTCTACTATTCAAGGCATTTTATGGTAATGAACTTCTATGTATTTCACTGTTTTATTCTACCTGATTATTTCCATTTCCCACCATAACAACTACACAAGGCTGGTGATTTCCTAGCTTTCTGCAGTTATTCTTTGTGCTGAACTGAGTTTTTTTAGGTTAACTGTACGTTTGCCCTTCATATTCAACCATTTTACTAACACAGATGCAGAGCTATATCTGTATATATCATTCAAAATATTCTTTACCTATAATAAATTTCATTCAGAAAAAGAGTGGGGGGGAAAGGTAAGACTGATATGGCATCTTTTCATACAAAAGGTGTTCAATTAATAAAAACTAAAACCGCAAAATCCATCCCAATTTCAGACCAGAGTTAAGGCTGTCTAATATTAGTTCAAAGGTCAGAGAAAATAAAAGTTTACTCTTCCATAATTTATTTATTGTGGTGAAATCTCCATCTAGACTAGAAGGGAGGTGTTAAGAGGGGTCTGAATTTAGAAGGCAATGGCACAGGCCAGACCTCCCCCAAGATTAATATTTTACCATTCCTATGGGAGTACAATCAGTCTGGCAAGATTCTTGTAACACAGTCGATTAGCAATAAAGTACTGTTGAGATTCTTCATGGGTGATTGCTTTCACCTGGTTTTTACACTCCAGATATGTGGAGAAAACTGAGCAATCCAAATGCAGATAAACTGGGTTAGTCTTTTTTAACAATTGGTTAAATAGTACTTGTTAAAAACTTGTTACTTGTTAAGTAATTGTGGAACCCAAATAGTTACAACAATAAGCCTATTTACATACTAGCATTAATGATAGATTTCAACCAGGTGTAGGACTGAGCGAGCTGCTTCCCATATTCAAGTCATATTACTAGAATCCTCTTGTTAGAATTAAAAAAAAATATATCAGCCATCCTTAAAAACAACACCATGGTATTAATTTCAGTTCAAAAAATGAACTTTCTCGACCTTCAACTGTGGCACACCAAGGCAATTATTTCAATCATTTGTCCTGTTTCCTTTTTTCTTACTGCTGTTTCATTTGTTGTCTGTTAATATTTTTGTCCATTATTTTAATAATGCTTCAATTGCTAGAGAAATTTCAGACAACCAATTTGATGAATCGCTAGGAAAAGTCACTTAAGAAGGCCAGAATTGCTATGATCATAAATTGCATCAAAAAAAATATAACAGAAGCTGATAAGAACAATCTGCCTCATTCTGTCAGAAGTGCAGAACGAGAGAGTGAAAGCTTGGAAAATTAGGAAAAAATAAATTCTAAACAACAAAATCAAGAGAAAAAATAAATGTCTGTTCAAACACCACACAAATTTAAGTATGAAAACACTGTCTTTTCACCACTATTTCTGACAGGCTTTTCTTGACTATAAGGAAAAGTCACTGAGTTTTTGGAGATACTGATTGTATCTACCACTTTCCATCCTCCAGAAAGATCTTCAAAGGCACTCTTTAGCATGACTTCCATGTGTTTAGGCTGTAATGCCCACCAACCTTTAGATATCAAGAACTCTAAGGCTCTACCATAGCTATATGAAACAGTATACACAGTTAGTGGTGGGATTCAAATATGTGAACAACCGGTTCTCTGTGTGGATGCTGCTTCCAGAAGTCCATTCTGGGCCTGGGCAATGAAAAATTAGCTGGTTCTGCCGAAGTGGTGTGAACTGGCTGAATCCCACCACTGCACACAGTATACACACACACACACACACACACACACAGAGAGAGAGAGAGAGAGAGAGAGAGAGAGAGAGAGAGAGAGAGAGAGAGAGAGAGAGAGAGAGAGAGAGAGAGAGAGAGAGAGAGAGTAGGATTTGAACAATGCTCTCCTTTTTTTCTAGACCATTTCATATACAGTGCTTAATTCTATAATATTTATAGAACTAGAGGAGGAGATATTGTGACAAGCTGAAAGAATAGGGCTGCTGCTATTTCTTTGTTCCTAACAGTATCTTAACGCTGAGACACTGAACAGATTTTTATGGAATAAGGAATGGCAATAAGAATCAGCAAAACTTCACCTGCTTCATTTCACATATCTTGAGAGGCAGGAGAAAAGCAGTTAAAAAGAGAAGTAGCTAGCTGCTAACTGAGAAGTGTATTATGATTACCAAAAATGATTATATATTCATGACACTATATTGTATATCATGTATTTTAAATGGATGCCTTTTGCACTGAGACATGTTTTTTCCCATTTAAGCCTTTGACAGAAGACATAAAGAGCATGTTGACTTTCAAACAAGTTATCCTTGCAGTGGCAGAAATGAACTGTAGCTAAAAGTAATGTTGGTAATATGTGTTGTTCTGTAAAATATGAAAGGGGATTTGCAGATGTCACTGTTTCTATGCCCACATGCAATCTCTTTTCAGCCTCCAAGAGTTTAATCTCACTGCCTTTAAAATGTTTCTGGTGGTGGTGGTGGTGGTGGTGGTGGTGGTGGTGGTGGTGGTGGTGGTGGTGGTTGAAGAGGAGGAGGAGGAGGAGGAGGAGGAGTATTTTCCTACATGAGTTTTGACTGCTGGTTGGGAAGGATTTCTGTTTAGCCCATTTTGTTTCCCAAGGTACTCCATTTGAACCACACAGCCTGCATGTCTTAATCAAGCTGTCATCTACTTAGTCCACTGACATCACCCCTCCCCACAATTTGAGAAGCATGAAATAATGAAATGCACATCTGCTAAAGCAGGAGGCATAACACTGCAACCTCTTTTTGTTTGCTCATTTGGAGTCAAGCACTTTGTTTGAAGAATGCTACCGTCTGTCCTTCATCTGGAAGCTTAGAAATAATTTATAAGCTTTGCTACTTTAACTAATGGAGTCTGTAGTTCTATGCATTTGATGAAGTCACTGTTTTTTATTTGAAGATTCTCTAGGTCAGGGTTGAGAAGACCCACTTTCGTGACATAACATTGCCTTAAAATATTTGTGAGTTGTAAATAGGAGAGAGAGAGAGAGAGAGAGAGAGAGAGAGACAGAGAGAGAGAGAGAGAGAGAGAGACAGAGAGAGAGAGACAGAGACAGAGACAGAGACAGAGACAGAGACAGAGACAGAGAGACAGAGAGAGAGACAGAGAGACAGAGAGATTTAAAAATAAATCTTGAAAAATTATATTTGACACCCTCAGATACTTAAAGTTTTGACAATATTCTATGATACATAGTGGAGATGTGAAATATGAACAATGGCTTTGCATTATGGCAAAAATAATTATAAATGTAGTCCTATGTATTGCACTTAGCCATTTTAATATCTACTGCCAAAGGGGTATTATCAATGCATATAAAGAAGATAAATAGATGAACTTTTTGCTAGTCAGCTAACTAAGGTATGTAGGAAGCATATCACAATAGTAATGGGGGACTTTAACTACCCTGACATCAACTGGGAGACAAACTCTGCACCAAGTGGAAGATCAAACAGATTCCTTGCAAACCTAGCAGATAACTTTGTCTCCCAAAAAATAGAGAAGGGAACTAGGGGATTAGCCATTTTGGATTTAATTCTCACTAACAGAGATGAAATGATAGAAGGTGTTGAAGCCACAGGAAGTTTGGGAGGAAGTGATCATGCAATATTGGAATTCAGCATTATGGAAACACAAGCAATAGAACACAGTCAAACTAGAGTCTTGGACTTTAAGAGAGCTAATTTCAATAAACTTAGAGAGGACTTGGGAAGGATTCCATGGATGAGAATCCTCAAGGGGAAAACAACTCAAGAAGCTTGGGAAATTTTGAAAAATGAGATAATAAAATCCCAGTCTAGCACAATACCAACAAAGAGGAAAAATAACAGCTCTCAAAAGAAACCAGCATGGCTGCATAAAGAACTCTCTGATAAATTGAAAGATAAAAAGGACAAGTATAGAAAGTGGAAAGAGGGGCACATAACTAAGTCAGAATATCAGCAAATAGCCCGAGCCTGCAAAGATGAAGTGAGGAAAGCTAAGACTCAGAATGAACTTAGGCTTGCGACCAAAGTCAAAAATAACAAAAAAAGCTTCTTTCAACATGTAAAAAACAAGAAAAAAGTGAAGGAAATGATTGGTCCATTAGTGGGTGAAAGTGGCAAGAAGGTGACAAGCAACAGGGAGAAAGCAGAACTATTTAACTCATTTTTTGCATCTGTCTTTACACAAAGAGAAAAAACAGACCAACCTACCAAAAATAGTGCCATAAAAAACAGAATAGAAAGATAGGCAAGAAAACGGTAAGTGAGCACCTATCCAGCCTAGACGAGTTCAAATCACCAGGACCAGATGGATTACACCCCAAGGTTCTCAAGGAACTGGCAGATGTGATCTCAGAACCATTGAATTATATTTTTCAAAGATCCTGGAGCACTGGGGAACTACCAAAGGACTGGAAAAGAGCTGATGTAGTTCCCATCTTCAAAAAAGGAAAAAAGATGGACCCAGGAAATTACAGACCTGTCAGCCTGACATCAATACCCGGGAAGATTCTGGAAAAGATAATCAAACAACGAATCAGCAAACACCTATAGGCAAACAAAGTCATTACTAAAAGCCAACATGGGTTTGTTAAAACCAGATCATGCCAGACAAATCTTATTGCATTCTTTGACCAAGTGACAAAATTAGTGGACCAGAGGAATGCTGTGGATATAATTTACTTGGACTTCAGTAAGGCATTTGATAAAGTAGATCACAACCTACCACTTGATAAGATAGAAAAATGTGGGTTAGACAGCATCACCATCAGATGGATCCGTAGCTGGCTGACTGGCCCTACTCAGCATGGAATGGAACCGCATCTACATGGAGGGAAGTGTGTAGTGGGGTGCCCCAGGGCTCTGTTCTGGGCCCAGTGCTCTTCAACATCTTCATCAACGATTTGGACGAGGGGATAGATGGGGAAATCATCAAATTTGCAGATGACACCAAGCTGGCAGGAATAGCCAACACTGCAGAAGACAGGCTTAAGATACAGGAGGATCTGGACAGACTTAAACACTGGGTGCTATCTAACAAAATGAAATTCAGTGGTGAAAAAAGTAAGGTTCTACATTTAGGCAAGAAAAACCAAATGTACAGGTATAGTATAGGGGGTACTTTGCTCAATAGTAGTAACTGTGAGAAGGACCTCGGAGTCCTAGTGGACAATCATTTAAATATGAGCCAGCAGTGTGCTGCAGCTGCCAAAAAGGCCAACACAGTGCTAGGCTGCATTAACAGAGGGATAGAATCAAGATCACGTGAAGTATTAATACCACTTTACAATGCCTTGGTAAGGCCACACTTGGAATACTGCATCCAGTTTTGGTTACTACGATGTAAAAAAATGTTGAGACTCTAGAAAGAGTACAGAGAAGAGCAACAAAGATGATTAGGGGACTGGAGGCTAAAGCATATAAGGAACGGCTGCTGGAATTGGGTATGTCTAGTTTAATGAAGAGAAGGACGAGGGGGATATGATAGCAGTGTTCCAATATCTCAGGGGCTGCCACAAAGAAGAGGGAATCAAGCTATTTTCCAAAGCGCCTGAAGGCAGCAATGGATGGAAACTAATCAAGGAGAGAACCAACCTAGAACTAAGGAGAAACTTCCTGACAGTTAGAACAATTAACCAGTGGAACAACCTGCCTCCAGAAGCGGTGAATGCTCCAACACTGGAGGTTTTTAAGAAGAGACTGAACAGCCATTTGTCTGAAGTTGTGTAGGGTTTCCTGCCTGAGCAGGGGGTTGGACTAGATGACCTCCAAGGTCCCTTCCAACTTTATTATTATTATTATTATTATTATTATTATTATTATTATTATTATTATTATTATTATTATTATTATTATTATTATTATTATTATTATTATTATTATTATTATTATTTCTACCACTTTATTCCTCACCTAATTTTTCTGATACGCAACATAACATTTTTGCAATTCAATTTACTTACATAAAAGACACCTAACAATAAATGCTAAGTTTAATCATGTGTACTATCAGTTAATATTGGTGGTGAAACAAAGTGGTTTTCATCCAGAGAGTTCTATTGGGAATCATTCAACTAATCAAATGCCAACTAAAGTGGCATCTTTTTATTATTATAATCTTCATCCTCTGCATTCTGCCAATCATAGTATTCAGTTCACATGCAGCAGAGAGTAATGACCTCTATATAGAGGTGTATAACAACATTGGAATGCTCTTTTGTGCAGCTGCCATAAGAGGAAGAGAACAAATTTTGTTTTCTCAATTGGGCTCTGCAGGTTCAACTGCCAAATAAAAACAGTGTGGCATTCATTCATTCATTCATTCATTCATTCATTCACTCATTCACTCATTCACTCACTCATTCATTCATTCATTCATTCATTCACTCACTCACTCACTCATTCATTCAATCAAACTTGTAAGCAGCCCATCTTGCCAAAGGCAATTCTTTTCTTCTGGCTGATGAAACCTTTGATTTTTGTAAATGGCATACAGGTCAAAATGGTAGACAAGTACTTTGGAAAGCCAGATTCACCATAAATTGTAGAAGCTTGTGCAGTGAGTTTGGGTCAATCATCATCCCAACCTCCCTGATAGGGTAATTGTTTTGGGGGGAACAAAAGGAAGATCATAGAATCACAGAGCTGGAATATATCCAAGAGGTCATCTAGCTAGCCTAATCCTCTTGCCTATGCAGGATCTATATAACAGGTTTGATAGTTTACCATCCAACCTCAGCCAGAGGACATGTAGAGAAAGAAAACTCAGACTTCATGTGGCAGCCTATTCCACAGCTTATTGGGTCACTCAGTTACAAATTTCTTCCTAACATCTTGCTGGAACTTCTTTCCTTATAATTTTAACCCATTGGCAGGTTGGAGTAATATGTACATCACCTTGAAGGAAAGGTAGGATATACCTATAGTAGACAAACAAAATAAGACAATCCAGAACTATTGAAGTCCATATACAGTCTCCCCAAAGTCTGTATCATCCAAATATATCCAAACATGTCAAACTTTTATGGATTCTTCAGCTTTATCTTTTGTAAACCTCCATTTTATTCTTTATATGAGGTATATTTGATATGTGCTATCACTGATGATGTTACCTAGTTTGGTAATGAAATATCTGCAAGAAAACCATCAAGCTCAGAGAGTACCAAGGACCCCACAGTTGAACCTTGAGCTCCAAATATTCTCTTTTATCGATATATTTCACATAATCTGTCATTGCAGTGTTGATTTTATATTGTATATTGCAATATTTTGTGTACCACCTTGAAACCCTTTTGGAAAGCCAGAAGATGTGGGAAGCCAAAATCTAGTTGGCCACAAACACCATAAAGGATTTTTTGGCCATAAAGGATTTTTTTTTTTTTACAATCCTTTCTTTGTTTCCATCTAGTGGTTACCTTTAGCCTGATAAAGAACCTGACCAATGGATATGGGATGTTTTGGGGCATCACTGAGGAGGGGGACAAATAAATGAGTATAAAAAGGGACAGAATAGACTTCTGGTTTTGTATCGTAGTGATGCGGCCTAGGCATTGTGGTGCTCCATACCCCACGGCTGGTTTCACACTGCCTGGGGACCCTAAATGGGTCTAATGTTGCCCTGGAGAGGCGGCAAAGAAGGAGGGGCACCCCAATGATTGCAGAACATCAGCGGTCGATCCATTTGATCTGGGGGATGCCTTACAATTAAAACATTCTCAGAAAATGGTAATAAAGAATGAACAAACAAATCAGATAATAGAACAAAAACTAGAAAAAATGATTCAAAGATGGAGGCTACAAATGAAGAAAACCACAACTTAACACAGACAAAGAAAAAATTACAAGATCTTGCTATAATATTGGAAACGGAAAAGACATTTCATTTTTCAGAACATCAAAACAAAACTGAAGACAAGAAAGAAGATTTGACAAAATGGACAATAGAGCTGTTAGGAGAACCACTAGAATCTGGGAGACAAAAAATGGAAAGAGAAATTGAGGGAGAAGAAAAGTGGAAGCGTCTTAACGAGTATAAATAGGCGAAACTCCTCCTCTAAAGCACCTTACTCAATTTGTCTTTCCCATTCTTAACAACATCTATAACAATACAGGAAGAATTATATAGCAAGCTGAAGACACTGACTGAAAGCTGCCAGACAAGAGAAGAAGGCGAGAGCCAGACTCAAGAGAGATGAATTGACTTATCAGATGGAGTACTACGTGACTAAATACTTGTTTGAATATGGTTAAAAGAATAGTTAAATTTTGATACGGATGGTTCTATAGTAAGAGAGATGTGATTTATAAATAGTATAGTATTGCTTTATGATATGGGAAATGTAAAAATAATGAGATGATTTAAATGAATGGAATGTTTTGGATATTCAATTGTAATTAACTTGGAGAAAATTATAACTGATAAGAAATGTTCTGAATACTGAAGGGAATCTAAGCTTAAATAAGATCAGGCAAGAACTAGATTTAAGAGAGATGACTTGACATAACAGATGCAATATTATATGACCAAACATTTGTCTAAATATGGTTAAAATAATAGTTAAATCTTGGAAATGAAGGAGTTTTATAGTAAGAGAAATGTGATCTATAAGTAACATGATATTTTTTCTTTCTTTTTTCTTTCTTTTTTATGATATGGGAAATGTAAAAATATTGTGATGATTTAAATGTATGAAATATTTTGGATATTTAAATGTAATTAATTTTGAGAAAAATATAATTGATAAGAAATGTTTTGACTATTGAGGGGAAACTAAGCTTAAAGAAGAGTTCTGAAAACAGGATCTATAGTGATTTACATAAAATGATTTTTTGCAAATGCAACTGTAAAATAAGCTGATTAAAAAGACATTACATACTAATGTTATTGTTAAACATTAGAAAAATGTTTATATTTAAATCTGTATGTATTGATAGTATTAACAACTATATTTGCTTAATGTTGGTAAAATAAGAACCTATTTGAAGAAGAGTGGACTAAGGAAAAGAATTTCTAGTTAATATGTTGATTATGAAAGTATAGAAATTAACTACTATTCACTGTTTTTAAATATATGAACTCAGACAACACTTTGTTTACTAAGCACTAAAGATTGTCATTCTAAAAAATCAATAAAATATACTAAAAAAGGGACAGAGTAAATAATAAATTTAATTAATACAATTCATGTAATTAATTACATACTCTTTTAACAGATCAATATAGCATAACTTAATAAACTGAGACAAATTTAATTTTGTAGGACACATATTGAAAGGCATACTAATGTTAGTTCTGAAGTCTTACAGAGGTAAAAAATAAACTTGGACCTAAACTAATTTAGGGAAAAAAGAACTTACAGGGGGCTTACTGTGATAAAACACTTCAGTCTGTTACTGATAAGTTGGGGGGGGGAGTTCTATGTTTTGAACTTTTGAGAATAGACATTTTTTTATTTAATTAATAGTACAGTTTGATGCATGGCTCCTCAGATTTAGGCCTGCTTGTGTTTACCAGGTCTTGATTCTTTATTAAAGTATAGAGAAATGCAGTCTAATTGGTCAAGAAAAGAGAGAAAGACTCAATCATAAAAAAAAATCTTCAATTGTCTATCAACTGTAGTAATAAATCAGACAGTTCATAGAAATAGGATTTTATAGAATGGCCTTATTGCAGCACCAGGTAAGTTAATGCTTTGTTCGCTGTTCCAAGGAAAACAAAAAATATCAAGCAACCATAGAACTGGCTTAAGGAAAAGAAAAAAAGCTAGGTGGAAAATAAAATAAGATAGTGAACAATATTAAAAGCATCAGAGATTTGCCTATTAAAACATTTCTGCATTTTGTCTCATGGCTCATTTTTCCTTCTTTCTCTTCCTTTATGAGGCAACCCCAGAATGGTATGTCTATTCCCTTTTTCCCAATTCAAGCCCCCTCTGGATCTTCTCACTGTGTGCTATTCATGGTCAAAGTTTCAAAACAACAGAAATCTTATCATGTCCTGGCCAGCCTAACTCAACTGGGACTAAGCCTTTCATAGTTGCCTGAGGATGTGTGGGTTGCACATCAATAAACCTACAGCAGTTTTAGTTCTGCCAAAAAGCAAACTCATGTGTGAGTATTTCTGCAATTACAGCCTGGAGGCCCCAAAAAGATCCATTAATTAGGATGATTAGTTGTATCTTTATTAGGAGCCTATAAATAAATCATGAACTGCAACATGTCACTACTATTACTGCTGCACCAGAGGAATCAAATAAAACAAAACAAGAAATATTTTTATCTAGGGTGTGGCATGGAGGAGTTGAATTAATTCCTCATGGGGTTTGCAGCATACTTACTCATCACATACTATATCCATGTTCCCATACAGACATTCAAACACTTTGTCTTCTACAGAAACACTATTTGTGCTAGTCTGATTGTCATATGATACCTTCTTTATAGGAGGTGGAAATAGGGGCTACAGACGTTGGCATGACCACAGAGGTGGAAAGTTATCAGAGAGAGACTGGGAAAGAAAAAAGAAAAAAATGGAATGGCAGGAATAACTACAAGTAAAGCAGATCTAGGTAGCTAGGAAGTTGAAGAAGGAAAATTGGATTTAAGGCAGAATAATGTCGGATGATGATCCTGAATTATATTAGACAGTGTTTAGACTGTTGAAGTCTTAATTCCAGAGTGGTCCAAAGTCCATAAAACAGGGCAAAGTGCTCTCCCAGAAGAAGAATGCTAAAAATATGGGATTGACATGGAAGAAAGTCTACCAAAGTAGGTGACCTTCAGTAGTGTGGAAAAACAAACAAATAACCAAAAACAAAGGCTTCATCAAACAGAGGAAAAGCAGCCAGCTGCCAACCCTACACAGAGAGAGCTAAAATTGCTACCAATCCATGTAAACTCTTCCCTAGCTCTAAAATTAGGAAGTTGGAAGTGCAGAAATAGAGTAGTCCACGCATAAAATAAGATCACATCATAACGGAAATATGTATGCTTAGAGTTGCTCTAGGCTAAAAACTTGAGTACAGGAGGGGAATTTCTCCAGCCTAGCATTTATATAGTCTTATCACTAACATTTGAATGGGGGAGCGAGTTATTCCCAATGGAATTCAATGCCATTAGTTTTTAATGTGCTTTTGAACATAAGGGAGGGAGGGGAATCTGAACTAGTGCTTTGTGCTGAATTTCCATCAGTTCTTCAGAACTTGAGCATTCACATACACACCTTAACAAGCTTTGAATAGCTTGTTCTGCAGGTCTCTGTATTGGGCCCTGTATATTACTTAGCAAAATGTCACAACAACATAAGATTATTTTTTAAAAAAATAAATTTGTTTTTATAATATTTACATAAACAAACCCATCAGCAATTTATTCCCAAATTAATTTCACTGACATTTCTTTTAATGCAATGTTTCAGGCCTAATATGCAAGCTTTACAAATAATAAAAAAATTACTGAGAAGAAATATGTATCAGGCCCTTGAAAATTAGCTAACATTCCCTTCAGAATTTGAGCTATGGGTGATCCGATGCACTCCACTGAAACAAAAAGTCTATGCGGTTCAACCCTCAATCCTCAAGATACTGTATAAAGGGCCAAAAGCACTACTGATGGATCTAGTGGAATACTTTTTTTTTTCATTCAATCATGTCCAATTCTTGGAGGCTGTCTGGGCAAGACTCTGCAGTTTTCTTGGCAAGATTTTTGGAAGTGGTTTGACATCGCCTCCTTTACAGCACTGAGAGAAAATAACTGGCCCAGCTGGCTTTGTGCCTAAGGTGGGACAGGAATCCATGGTTTCTAGCCTCTTCTGGCATATATAATATTGCCTAAATATAAGAATGCATTCACCTTACCACTCCAAGCATTCAGTATTGTATTTACCCCAAATAAGTTATACTAGTGAAATACACACATTAAAAGATATATGTTATATTGGACATATAGTCAATCTTCCAGAATGCCTTTCAGTTGAAAAAAATACTTTAAACACTACATAATGAGCTCTAAGTCAATACTAATTCAGACATCAGGAATGGCATTTCTGAAGCCATATCACATGATTGATACTCAAGAACTATGCAACCAGTGAATTGTTTACAAGCACTGCAGTATCTTGAAGTCATGTGATTACCATTTGTATTCTTTATAGCTGGTTTCTGATTAGCAAAGTCAATGGAGAGATGAGAACTAAAAACTCAAGTCACAATCACATGGGTTCTTAATAACATGGCAAAAGTGAGTAAGTTGTAAATCTTTGCTTAAGGATAGTTGCTGATCCCAATTGTGATCTTTAAACAAAGACAACTGTAATGACAACTTATCCTAGATCTTTATAATTGTCATCTTTATGTTAGGATTTCCTATTTGGGCCATTTCTTTCATTCATTTGTTTTAATTTAGTATAAATAAAGCATACTCAAATGTGTTCTGTTCTGACCCACATGTTTACTTCAAGTGGAGAAGCTTCCCAAATGCCTAGAGCTTTCCCACACCGTTCTTTAAATACAAAGAAATGCACACATGAGTTGGGTTCCATATGAATGA
Source organism: Protobothrops mucrosquamatus (assembly GCF_001527695.2). Classification (NCBI taxonomy): domain Eukaryota; kingdom Metazoa; phylum Chordata; class Lepidosauria; order Squamata; family Viperidae; genus Protobothrops; species Protobothrops mucrosquamatus. The sequence goes on from NW_015387666.1 coordinate 106,058, forward strand.
AGAAAATATGTTCTTAAAATGCCTGTAATTCTTAAACAGGGAGCCCTTATGTTCATTTTTTTTCGGGGGGGGGGGGGAAGGCTGTTATTCTATAACATATTTAAATCTATTGAGTATATCAACATAAGGAAATAAAGATTTCTATAATCCAAACAATCTGAAAATTAGTCTTTCCTAATCTTATAAATTGACCTAGTGTAAACTTGTTGAATTATATCAGAGACTGATTGTGCATTGTACATATTTCACAATTGTGTAGAATTCTTGTTAATCCACAACTAGCCCCTTATTGTCTGCATGCTTAGAGGTCATCTTTGTTCTTTTCATATTCAAGCACAGATCTATATTGTAAGCTCTGAAAGTTGAGACCATGATTTCCTCTCAAGTTGAGGTGTTATGAAGTTAGACCTCCTTTCCCAATTAAATTGGCAGCCTGTAACAAACAGGAAGAAAAAAAATCCCAAAACTAAGTGGGTCTTATTTCACAAATCCTTTCCAGTTAGCTTAACATCTTGCTCAACAAGCTAATAGAAGATGCAGTGTAACCTAAGAACGTCTGTTGTCAAATCAGTTGTTGACTTCTGCTGGTTTCAGTCCCAGAAACTAGAAAAAGTTTAATTGGCTATCATATTACAGAGCAACAGAATGAATCACATAAACTTTTTTTTGCAAAGGACTGTTGTTCTTGTTTGTATATGGGTATATGCAATCCAAGATAAAGCATACACAAGAACATTTTCATATTAAAAATGTAATTCTCAGATTTTGATATGCTGCAAAGCAAACTATAGAAAATAAAGACAAGAGATTTCCAAATAGGTTTTATGGAAAGGTTTGTTTTTGTAATTTATTTTTTACAAATAATAAACCATTCTGGAGGCAATATCAGATAAGAGGCTGAGATAAGATAAAAAGACTTAAATATTTTCTATCTCCAATAATGAAAAATATAAGAACAACTTTATAGGATCAGACTGAAGAATCTAGCTTAGAAAACATGGGAGCAAAGCAGTGGTTGTAAAGGCAGAGAAAGAGAGTAATGGTAGATTTATTGAAATAGTAATTGCAATTGACTTAATCAGAAGACAATGTAGGCACCTTTACTGCATGAAAGTGAGTTAGTTCAGACTTTGTTAGCTTTTGCTTGCATTTTCTTCTGAAAAAGTGTTGAATATAGCTGAAATGGATGATGTACTTCTTATTATTTTAATAATTTTAGGCATTCAATGCAGTTACTAATTAACACATTATTAGTAGGCTGGCGAGACACTGGTGAAGCGGGCACAGCAGTGCCTGCATTTTCTGCGTTGCATGAGAAAAGCACATCTTCCTTCCCCTATCCTTACCACTTTCTACAGGGGTGTGATCAAGAGCATCATGTCATACAGTGTCACAGTCTGGTTTGGAAGCATCACTGCTTCAGACAGGAAGGTGGTGCAGAGAGTGGTGAGGATGGCTGAAAAGATAATTAGCAATTCCCTCTCTCCCATCCAGGACATAGCACAGACGTATTGCTCGAGCAGGGCCCATAAGATTGTCTGGGACACTACCCATCCTCTTCACAACCTGTTTTCCTTGTTACCTTCTGGGAGGAGGCTTCCTGGTATCCATAGCAGAACATCCAGATTCAGCCACAGTTTCATTCCATACAGTATAAACCTTGTGAACTCTTAAGCTTCCTCCTTCCGTTATATATTCAAGATGGACAGTGTTTAATATTCATATGTTATGTATATGTAGGGGTGTAGGTCTATACATATGTTGTATATAGTATGTATATGTTGTATATAGTATGTTTTAGGTGTGTGTCATGTATGTGTTCACTTTGAGGACAGGCAACTAAATTTCATTTTTGATGTGTGTCATTGTGCCCACAGTAAAAAATGACAATAAAGATTAAATTATCTTACCTTATCTAATCAGATTACAGAGATAACACATTATTAATCAGTTTACAGGGAAAAATCCTCAACTATGTAGACTATATCAAGCAATAATCTTATGCTCTATTTTTGTTTATTTCTATGGATGCATGGAATTATATCCAATATCAACTTCCTTGTTCTGGTCCCTGACTTACATTCAAAACCTGTATAATCTTGTTTAGAAAAGATTGCATGTCCCTGATGCATATGATTGATAATAATTATGAAAAATGAGCAGGCTATAAGAATAAAACCTGGCTCCCAAGTTTTAGATGGCTTCACTTGGTTGCCAGCCTAAGTTTCCAAGGCACTCAACATAACTAGATAACATTTATTGTAAATTAGAAGTCACATTTTGCCTTTTATCATCTTATAATGGGGAGGTTTTCTCCCTTATATCTATGGCAATTTAAATAGTTTGCTTCTTTTTACTTTTTAGTGGATTCTTTGCCTTGCATGTCATGGCCTTGAAGCTGAAGGTTATTGACATAACTGACATCTCTACCCAGATAATTGCTGGTTCATGGTATTTGTGCCCAACATTTGTGAAAATCTCTCTATAGAATGAAACAAACGTCAGTGTACCAATTGTTATTTATTTATTTATTGAAACTCTGTGGAACCTGAGTTTTGTATTCCATTTCTACTTTCTCCTCTCCAATACTAAATATTCTCTTTTTTCCTCAAAATCTCTTTTTTTTATGAAGGATATCAACAAATCATTTTCAGCTATAGGTTTTGAGCACCCATGTTTTTCTGATAATGATGAACATAATGATGAACTATTTGTGAGAGGAAGAGTTTCACCCTTGACAATCTATGTTTTTTTTAAAAAAAAATAGAAAGAAAGGCAATTAAGCTCTTCAATGGCTGAGTCGTGTGTTTTTTTCCCATTTTCTAAACAGTGCTTAAATGGGGGTACTTTTATTTAATGTGAAAGCCTTCATTTAATTAAATAGAATGCTAATAAATTAAATCCTCAATGATTGTGTAATTTGTGGGAAAGGCATATAGGAAAGAACCTATCCCAAGGAACTTCTGGAGTAAGATTCCCAAAGATGAGATTTCTTCTTTTGTGTTTATTTTAATTATTATTTTTAACTTGTACAATGTCTTGAACGCTTTAGCAGAAAGCCTATGTATAAATGCAGCAAACAAAGAAACTCAACCTCAGCAAATGAAAGGCCACTTCCAAAAAATGATAAAACATAGGATATAGATTTTCTAATATAAAATATTATATATTTCTTCTTATGTGAAGAAACTGAGTTTTCCTCAGGACTTCCCCAAAGAGGTCCTTCACATGGGTTGTCCTTCACTTCTTATAACCCTAGCCAATGTACCCTTTTTCCAGACTGGTTGAGACTCATGGTGAATGACATTTGGCCTGGATATATAATACGAATATGGCATTCATTATTAATATGGACTTCATGCACTGTGAGTAACTCCACAGACTACTAAATACTGACACATTTATTGAATATTATATGGCTTTTATAAGGCAATACTGACAGCTACTCAGTATTAAAAAGCATCGGGGCTACAATTCAGCTAAATCTGAACCTTTAATGAAAGATTTAGTTAAACGGATTGGAAGTGTGTTTGTATGGAAGTATGGAGCCAATTAAATAGCTGCATTGCATATAAGTTTAGAATGCAATCTCCCTATTCCCTTGTTATTATAGGGTTTTTTTGAAACTGCTATAAGTGTGTTTTAATAGTTGTAATTATATTGGTTATTTGGCTTTATGTTTTTAATTGTGCATGCCACCCAGTGTCACAAGCATGAGGCAGGTTACAGGTATCTATATAAAACAAATAGATAGATTGATAGAACTTTCAAGAAAGGCTGAATGAAGAACCAATGAATGACAGAAATAATGGTAACTTTTCCTTCAGCTTTACATCACAGATATTTCCATGCACTGAGTAAGACCACTATGCTTTTCATCAGGGATGAATTTTCAACTTTCCAGTCTAGGTTTACCCTGGGATACTTGATCTCCAATCCAAATACTTTCCATGTTTGATCCTGCTTAACTCTTTGAGAACATTGACTACTGCTGACATCTAGACAGAGTATGAGTTGATAAGTGTCTTATACAATATATCATAGGAGATTCATATATTGTTGGGATTGGGGATGCTACTAGCCTAGGATCTTACCTATGCCCTTCTTACTTATCTTTAGATGGATAGCTTTAGCTAAATAAGGAGATTAATGTAGGTCAGTGTTGTTCAGACTTGGCAACTTTAAGATATCCGGACTGCAACTCGTAGAATTCCTCAACCAAGTGTGGATTGTATTTCATTATAAATAATGCAGTGACATTCAGACATCACAGTGTTAAATATGCATGCCATAACTAATTTAAACCACACAGGAATTGTTAGGAACACACCTAACACACGAAATAGCCAGGTCAAACAAAGAAGGAAAAAATTAAGTTCTCTGATACAATATTTCTTCCTATTGCTTCTATATGGTTTATGCTTTATTTACAGGGACCAGCTGTATTATATTAAAAAAATGAAAATATAGCATGATGCATGTGAAAAAGCAAGAAACAAAAATTAAAAAAATGCAGATATATGCTTTTGAAAACTATACAAAATACAGTATCAGATAGATGGTTCTCTTGCATATTTTCTTTCTTTTAAATTAAAAGCAGACAGTAATCAGAGTGCAAAAAAACTGAGAAGCTGAAATAGTAGTAGCTACTCTTGTACAAATATTAACATAGTGTGCAGATGCATTTTCTCCTTGAAGTTTTTCCAGCTAAACACTGAGCAGGGACAGTTTTGCTTTGCTTATGAAATCTGATATGATCACAGCCCTTGGCAATTTAGCAATTTTTTGTTACGTTTGTTGAAGTTCTAAGAATCAAATTAACAGAAACAAAACTCCAACTTGAATCTTTGGTGTAACATAGAATAACACAACCAGTAAGTCACAGAGCTGTGCACTACTATATTGTGATTAAAAAACAAAACAGAGAATGAAATGCATAAAAAAGCTACATATGGGTATGTGCATATTAGTGCCACAAATTTCCATTGATTGTTAAATTTCTTCTGTGGAAGTATCTATTCTGTACACCTTAAGAGAGACTGGCTTCATAGAATATATTTTATTTTCATGTATTATTTATAATATTTGCTGACTGCCGCAATCAAGCAAGATTTTGGGCAGTGAACAAAAAAGTATAGTTAAAACAGGAAAACAACTACAACCAAGTAAGAGAAAAATGGATATCCAAGATAGATAACTCAAAACAGATAATGGAATGGACTCCTTGGTATGGTCTATGTAATGGGGCTGTAAGTCGATAAATAAATGTTATACTACCTGCAAATCATAGAAATTGAATTTCTATATAAACCAAAATAATAAATAAATGCACCTTGGATATGTAATAAACGATCTAGGATCATTCTACAGCCAGCAGCATATGTCATATAGGAAGAACTGAGAATTCTGCTCTAAAATTTTTTTTTCCTTCAAAAGCTCACAATGACACTTCCTTCTACAGTTTTCCACATAACACCTGTGTGGAGGTAGATTGGACTTTGAGACAGTGGCTGGCTTAGAATCACACTGTAAGTTTCTGGGGCTGAAAGAGAACTTGAACGAGTTCAAGTTGGTCTGGCATGATTTGTTAATCATAAATCCATAGTAGTTCCTGTTAATTAATGAATGTATATATTACTGATCATAGACATGTTGTTTTATAATATATTGGAGGAACTTTGCAGTATCAATGTCAGACTCACAGACTCCTATGTTTCCTGTGTCTTCCTCTTTTTGAAATAGGACAATGTAAGCCAGTTTTTTTAGGACCTCACCTGTTTTCCAGAACTTCTCAAAGATTACAGAGAATGATTCTGTGATTACCTATGCTGGATCCTTCAAAGTTGGATGTAGTTCACAGGTGGCAGAATGCAAAAATATCTACCACAGAATATTTGCTATCTACTTGAGACTGACTCCAAAAGGAAAACTGGGATCAATCTGCAATAATGATCTAGATCAGAGGTCCCCAACCTTTTGGGCACCAGGGACTGGTTCCGTGCAGAAAGGTTTTTCCGTGGACCGGAGAGTGTGTGGTTTTGTGTGCTTGCTTGTTTGTGCAGACTGGTTGCTGGCATGTCATGGGCCAGTACTGGTCCACGGACCAGGGGTTGGGGACCCCTGATCTAGATTCATCTTAGAGCAGCCCAAGGTTTCCCTGACTGAATTGTATAACTTTGACACAGGTCTAAATATTGCAGGGACTCGGATCAATTGTATATTTCACATTTGGTTAGATAACTTATCATGTGAAGTTTGCAGTTTCATTCCTTATGTATGGCTGAATTTCAAAGAAGGACGTGGTGGCTGTAGTGGTACTAACAGCTGCTTCTCCTCTTTCTTCTCCTTCATTAAAAAACAGCTTATCATCCCACACATTAATTCATCACATGGGAACAATAAAAACCCTGTACAGAATTAAATGCAAGACTTTATTACCTTCTCATTTTACACATAAATTAAAAACTTCACCTGTTAAATCTATCGGATTTCGTTTATCACGGGTTTCAGCCAAAACAATTCTATATTTATGTAAAAGGTAACTTTATAGACTTGAGTTTTCCTGATACGACCTATCTCCCAACAGCCATGCTGGATCAAGCCATCACTTTGCACTTAATTCAGCTGAAATGCATCTGCCGTTCAACCAGGTTAAACAAATCCTTCTGCAGCTATTTATAATCAGCTTGATACTTTCGTATTATCTGGAAACTTGGCCATATTTTTTTTAAAAAAATAATCCTTTATGAACAATTTTAAAAACAATGGTCCAGCACAAATTCCTGAGAATCTCTATTTCTCTCCATTCCTCTTCCTATATTACTTCTCAGGTTTCTAAATTTCTTTTAAGAGCTGTAACTACCAGAGGAGAACGTTGTAATTCCCTTTAGCCAAGGCTTCTGGTATTTAATTGTTTGTGATATATTTTTCTTGTGTTTTCTTTTGTTGCAGTTGCATTTTGGTCTGTGACCGCAAAATAAAAATTATTATTATTATTATTTCTTTCCATTGAGAGAAAACTGCTTAATTTATCTTTTTTTCCTTTGCTTTCTGTTTTGTTTTGTTTAAGTTAACACTGTATAAAAGAACACGTCTAGGGTTGCTAAATTTTACTCAAAAGTCTGGATGAGAAACATTGGCAGATTTTTTTTTAAAAAAAATAATGTGTACAGTATCAACAAGGCCACTTCTATCCAAATTCCTGTGACAGTAAAAAACTCAGAAAGATTGTCAAGAATATCTTAGAAGATTTTTTTTCCTTTGTGTGTCTAGTTTTCTCCCTCTCCATATCAATTTACCTTAATAGATATTAAGTTCACTAAACTATTTTTTCAGGATATTCACAAGTTCCTTTTCAAAAGTTACTCTGGCTACATTCCAATGGTCTCATACTAAGCTTGATTTGAATGCTAAGTTACACATTTTTGAAAGAGGTCAACAGTTTCATTTCTGAGTTCTTTAAGAATTCTTCCATGGATGTCATTAGGACCCAGACATTTTTTTTACAATCTTTGAATCTTTCTAGACATCCTAAAATTTCTTGTTATCTTATATTATATTAAGAAATATATTATTAATTAACATATTGATTATGAAAATATAGAAATTAATTATTAATGATTGTTTTTTAAACACATGAATCCAGACAACATGCTAATATATATATATATATATATATATATATATATAATTGTAAATAAACTGATTATAGTTTTTTATCTCCTGGTGGTCTCACGGTTGTGATTCTTTAGATATATATATATATATATATATATATATGTTTTCTGAGGTTTTCGCGGGTGTTTGTATGTAGGTCTTTAGTTATTCGGGTTTTCTCCCGCGTAGAATTAGAAGTACCTTGGCGACGTTTCGACGAAGTCACATTCGTCATCTTCAGGCTGGTGTCTTCAGCTTCGTGCTTCTAAGAGTGGTGTGTGATCGCAGCTGTTT
>NW_015387666.1:114198-133633 GCF_001527695.2 Protobothrops mucrosquamatus
ACCACGAACACGAAGCCAAACAACAGCAATGAAGCTCACCATCTCAAATCCCCCTGCAACTCAAACTAACCTGAGCACAACAAAGCCCCCACCCAAACAGAACACTCCCCCACCCAAACAGAACACAGCCAACCCCCCAGCCAATCAGAGCACAGCCAAGCTCCTTAACCAATCAGAACACACCTCCACCCAATCAGAACACAGCCAAGCTCCCACCCAATCAGCTCAAACCCCACTGGCAGTTAAAAGGAAGAAACAGCAGCAATCACACACACTACTCCCAGAAGCACGAAGCTGAAGACACCAGCCTGAAGATGATGAATGTGACTTCGTCGAAACGTTGCCAAGAAACTTCTAATTCTACGCGGGAGAAAACCCGAATAACTAAAGACCTACATACAAACACCCGCGAAAACCTCAGAAAACATATATATATCCAAATTTCTTTTTCTGACAAAGAGTAAAGAATTAAATCGGGAGACTAAGATGGCCATTTCTAGCTTGCCTTAGTAGTTGAAATTCCCACCCTGATAAATCAATATAAGCTCAGATATCTGTTCTGTATCTTTTGTAGTAAAGATGATGGAAAGAATTCATTCAATTTGTCAGTATTCTCCTTGAGAAACATTTTTAATGTTTATAAATATTTTTATATCATCACCAGTTGTGAATGATACAAGGGAATTTAAAATTCAGTGATGTTTTTACTGATTTTTTCCCCTTTTTATATACAAGATCATGTGCATTTATTTTGGAAATAGGGTTAAATTATGGTAGCATCACTATAAATATTAATAGTCAGATTTTTGTAGTGATTTTTAATTGTTTCTTAAGATGATATAACAAATGTAGTTTGTATATTTAATTAATCAATAAAATAATGAATTGTAAATTCTTTGCTTATTTATTGATTTTTTAATTTTCTATCCATTATATGCTTTTCATACTCTTCTGTTTTCTTTGATATAGTCATATTATTTGTTCTTTAAATATTCTATTTTTTTTTAAATTGCTTATTACAAAAGAACAAATAATATGACTATATCAAAGAAAACAGAAGAGTATGAAAAGCATATAATGGATAGAGAATTAAAAAATCAATAAATAAGCAAAGAATTTACAATTGTCATAGAATATAAAATTCATTATTTCAAAAACTAGCCAGGAAAATGCTTGGACCATTAGACTCTCCTTTATAGTCTAATGGTCCAAGCATTTTCCTGGCTGGTTTTCTGTTTTGTTTTTTTTCCAGAAAAAGAATCATTCCTTATATATCACCTTGCGTTTTTTCTTGCCTTTTAAACTTTTATAGCTTCTTGGACATGAGCAGAAAGCCATCTGGTCTTTTCATGGATTTGGCTGACCCTTTCTTACCTTGTGAAGTACATTCTAGGTGAGCCTAAATTATTGTTGTTTAAAATCATTTGTTATTATGGAAAAAAATAGTTTAGACTTTTTCTTATGAGTCTCTTTTTCACTGGTTAGTGAAATGTTTCTCATCTAGATACAGTATAGCCCCTTCAATGTGACTCTGTTGGGCCTTGTAGGCAGTTTCCCCTCTGAATATATTCTGCATTATGGTCACTATCTCCTATTAATTCCACAACAATTATATCTCATATTAACCATGGTAATTCTTTAGAGTTAGTCTAATTTAAGACTGTCTCTCTCTGGCTGGTTTCAAGAGTAAATTGTTCTAAATTATTTAATATAATTGTGTAATTGTTCTAAAATAACTAGTATATATGAATCCTAACTTACACGAATCTTATTAAATTTCTCCTTTGCAATTATCTTTTATTTCACCATATTTAGATTATCTTCAGGCTTTTTTTAGATGTGAAATAAGATATCTGTAGATCTATATTTATAACCAGAAATTATATATATATATATATCTCACAAACACACACACACACATATATACACACACCTTAACCAAATAATTCTGAAACTAGCAAAATCCTAGATAAAACACAACAACAAACATAGATAACTAACTTTAAAAGGAATAGTAAAGAGTTCTTACAGATTGTTTGACATAATAAAAGCAAAATCTGAGGAATCCTGCCACCACCATCTATGGGAAAGACCAGGTTTTCAAGACCTTCTGGAAGTCCAGCAAGATCAAGGCCATCTGAATCTTGGGGAGAAGCTATTGCAGAGTCAATGCTGCATCGGAGAAAGCACTCTTTGTGGGTCCCAATAAGTGACATTGTTTCACAGAAGGTGCCCAGAGCATACCATTGTGCCAAATCTGATGGGAAATGCACAAACCATTGGAGAAAGGCAAGTAATCTGGCTCTGTGTCCTTCAGGGCTTTAAAGGTGACAACCAGCACTTTGAATTATTAATAATAATAAACTTTATTACGGTCATAGACCAGCAATAGCCATCACTTTTTACAATATATTAAATAATAATAATAATAATAGTAAAAATAGTACTAACATTAATAGTAAATAATAACATCCCTGTTAAGAAAATACATGTTCTCAAAATGTTAGGGTCACTCCCTAGTTTACGTGAGTGGATAGCCGATTAATGTGTGAGTAAATATAATGTTCCAAACATTATTAGAGATATCTCCCGCACTTTGAATTATACAAGATGTCATCCCTTTGTTTCCTGATTAACAGAACTACCCATTAATTTGCTTCCAATGTTAGTCCTGTCTCTTATACTACTTCCAAACCGGATGCTGTCTAGTACTTGAAGGTGAAAAGTTTCTCTGCCATTTTGGGATGTTATACATCATTATCCTGTTTCCATTTCAGGTCAAATACAGTTTATCTCTGTTATGTGGGTTCAGCCTGCCCCCAAGACTAGTGCCTAACAAAATCTGCATCCCTCTATCTTGATGCCACTGACCCATATTGTACCCTGCTTTTATTTTAATTTTTTTTTTGACAATGTTACCCAGACTTTATTTTTTTTTCTTTTTATAACTCTATAGAGTAATCCTTTTTTATCAGGATGGAGTCAGGTCAACTGAATGAAGATGAGTGTTTACTGGCCGGATCCTTTCCTGGAGTCTAAACAGAATTTGTAGCAGATATTTTCTCTGTGCCCTGATAGAGAAACATCTGTTGCTGCCTAAGATTGAACTGTCAACCTTCCAAAAGGGAGTCGAGCATCTTCACCTCTAGGCCACTGTGCTGCTCAATGCTATCCAGCACTTTATTAAGTTAAATTTGCCTTCAGGACTGGTTGGCTATATATCCCATTGTCCCAGTGTCTTTGGTGCCAACATAGAACACAACTCCTGCCTTCTTCCCACTTTTCTCTAAGAAATTATCTAGAAATTATCTATCTGCAAACTTTCCACCATGCAAGCAAGTTACCATCTGATCCGCACACATCGCAAACCCATGTGCCAGTGATTGAAAGCCGAGATATCTTTCTGATGGCTTCCATCTTGCACTGAAAGAATTACTTTAAAGCTGTCAAATAACACCTTATAAATTCCTACTATAGCTCTCGAAATGTTCTACAATAAGTCATAGATTTACTTTTTCAAAACTTCCAGCTTTCTTGTTCTTAAAGTATTTGTTTATCATTCTAATGTTTCAACAGAAAATCCAGTTGCATTTTTCAACATCCAGGTTGCTCTTTTTTGACAAGTCACTCATTGTCAATAGTTCTGTGACCAAATATGGTGTGAATATAAATCAAGGGTAATCTGGAAACATTCAGAAACATCTGCTAACATTACGAAAAGAATGTGAGACTGCATAGCTCACTCTTGGAGGTTAGTACACTATTGATCTCAAACTATCCCCAATAGATGTAGCATGAGAATCTAAAGATGTATTTGAATTATATTTCTGACATACTAGATCTCTCCCATCTCCCTATGGTTTTCACTGAGATGAGAGTGCAATTCAACATCTTGCAAGATTATGAAATTCTTCCTATTTTTCCTCTTTCATATTTTATTTTAAACCATGATTAATTGCACAGACTTTTATTTGGCTTATTGAACCATCGTCAGATGTTAATATGATATAATGTTTCATGCAATTTTTTTCATCCCGCTGTTCTGAAATCAAGTCTGGTCATTTTTGATCTTGTAATGTGGCTATATTTCCAAAAGGAAATACGGAGTAAAAAAAAAAAAACACAGAATGATGATGCTGACTACGCAGAACCTACTTGCCAAATGTGGATGTTTGATGGATGCTTCAGTTTGGGTTGTCCCTGACTTTAACCTTATTGGCCAGCAAGAAAAAAAAACTGTCTGAAATGGATATTACTGACTCTTCCCTGCTGCTAGTTATCGAGTTGTCTCAGCCTATTATTTCACATCACTGCTGTTGCTTACAAGATGTTCTCTGTGTGACAGAGCATATAGATGACATGCCCCAAGGGCTTCCCAACACTACCTAAAAAGTGAATGTCATATATCATGCATTTACTAGGACTGCTTTCTGTGCCTGCAGACTGGCCAGAGAGAGAGGTTTTTTTTCCTTTATCAGAGAAGAAGTCACCTGATTTATAGATAGATCAAATGATATTAAGGTAGGAGCTTTTATTTCGCTTTTTTCCCTACCTGATATTAAGGGAGTTTAATGATTGTGTCCTTTTGAACTTTTGCTAGTACACTGCAACAAATTTCAATGGAAGAACATTATAATGGAATGGTATGTTGGAAAGCAGCATTGAATGCTCTGTAGAGCAATGTTTTTCAACCATGGCAACTTTAAGACGTGTGGATTTCAATTCCCAGAATTCTGGGTATTTCAGTCTACATATCTTAAAGTTGCCAAGGTTGGGAAGGGTCTAGGTCTGGATAACTTGGGGTAGCCAAGTCATCATGGTCAACTCATGATAGGACAATTCAATGTTATATTAATTGTTTCTTTCAGTTATTTTTATTATTGGTGATTATATATGGTGATTATTATGATTATTGTAACTCTTATATTTCTGGATTGACTTTATTATTATTGGCCATGGTTCCCTAGAAATTAATTTAACTTTTGTATTTGTTGAATTGTCGTGCGGCAAATTGTCCTGTGGCAAGATGGCCATGGTGACTTGGCTGCGGCAAGTTGGCTGTGGTGATTTGGTCGCATTGAGTTGGCTGTGTTGAGTTGTCCATGGTCATATTCCAGGTTGAGAAATGTATCTATAGAGGCAGCAGTGGGTAGGGGATACATCTGATTGGCATGCCCCAGGCACCAAATGGACCCAAGGGGTGTTGGAGTTATGTAGGGTTTTTTCTAAGGTTCTGAGGCAAGGTTGAATTGAGGTCTTAGTTGCTGCTAGCAACAACACCTTTGGATCAGATTGTACTTATGCAGGCTTTTCCTGTCTGTGGATCTTGGAGAACTCCCCAGTTTTCAGAAAAACTCTGGGTTGAAACAGCAGAAGAAATGCATATAGTGCCTCTGGAGAAAAGGGAAGAGTGAACTCAACCAGCTACAGGTTACATCCTTATTAAGGATTACATATGCTGGCAATAAGAGCAGCAAAAAGTTATTACTTTTCCATTTTCATTGGGTCTGCAGATAACTGTCTGATGGCCCTGTTCAAGTGACCTGCCATCTGCAGAGCCATCTGTGAGAACTATTAGGGGCATTTTTCAGATAAAGTTGCTCAGATCTAGTTTGAACTGGACTTTGTGCAGGTTCTTTTGTAAAAGGATGTAGAAATGGCCTTGGGAAAGGAACAGATAAACTATTAAGGGAGGTAAAACAGCAACTCATATCTGGAAAAGTAGAAAGCATCAGAAAGGAACTCAAAATAATCCCACTTTGATTCTGTTTGATGGGCAGGTAGAAGATCTGTCAGGTTATTATTATATAACAAAGAAGCATTCGCTGAATCCTTTCAGAATCTATTATTGATCTTGAAGAGCTGATATCAGTTGAATTGATTGAGACACAGTCTGTTTAGGATGTCTGGGAAGAGTTTAAGCCTATTGCTTTTGAGCAGGGGTGTCAAACTGCTGGCCTGCGGGCTGGACGCATCACGTGAAAGCTGTGCCAACCCCATTGCCGGCAATGGCAAAACCGACCCGATACGTTGCGTAACGTCACGTGACATCGCGAGTTTGACATGCCTGCTTTTGAGGAACTTGAGAAGAACCTTCCAGCTGTAAGTCTATGGAGATTCTCAGTCATCCAGGTCATGGCTGTCACAAAGATGCTTTTTCAAAAGACAACTGGACTTTGTTTTTCCTTAAAGATGTTTTTCTTCTCTTCAAAGAAGTTTCTTCAGTGAACCTCTTGGATGATAAGCTAAACGTCTTCAAGAAAAAAACAAAGTCCTGTTACCTTTTGAAAAAGCATCTTTGGGAGTTTCAGCTGCAATTGTATCCACCTGTGCTTAGATCCATGTCCCTTATGGCTGGTCAGGGGCCTCTCATGAGATCATATATGTTTGGATACAGGTAGTGAAGAATGCATCCTAGAAGAAAGTGGTCTTAAAGATGTGGTTGTCTGTCCTTGTCTCAAGGAACTATTTATTGATCCAAAAGTGCTGGATAATTTTTGTCCACAGGAAAGGTTGTTGAGAAGGTGATTGGGCTGCAACTTCAGAGATCTGGACTGTTTTTTATAGGGTTTCAGACCAAGATAGAAATAGTTTTAATTTAATAACTGTCTCAGATAGTTACCATTTGCAAATATGACAGTAATAAATGGTAACATCAAATTGACTTTCCAACCAATCTGTCTATTCAAGACAACAAAAGCTTTCAGCATGAAACTATTTAAAGTCTGGTCAGTTTCAGGCAACAGCTGCAAGCCTCCAGGAGAGATCTAATCAACTAGTTAAAGTTACAAAGCTGTGCTTGTTAACCTGTGGTTAGCAATTTTAGGGACATGCTGTGTTGTGGAGAAAAGCAGCTCAGGAAGAGGTAGCTTGTTTAAGCAATCTTTCAGCCCCACTAGGAGCAAAAATAGAGGGGAGAAGGGTCAAACACAGAACAAAGTATGAGAGAACTTTAATTGAGACCATAGCAATCTTTCAAGCCTTTCTCTGTGTCATGTGATATGCTTAGCAATTGTGGCACTTAGTGACTTTTACTGGAACCAATTGCAACCATTAAATGAGTACCTTTTTAACAAATGTTGATGATCTCTGGCAGGGTTGGAAACAGATTGATGCATTCACCTTGGCCTCCTTGATCTCTCAACAGTTTTCAATACAGATTTCAGATCATGGTATCTTTCTGAACTGGTTTTAGGAACTGGGAATGGAGGGGCATAGTATTATGGAGAATAATCACAAAATAAGCACCAAAATGACTTTGAAAAGAATTAAGACAAATTCAATAAAGATGTGAAACTTTTTTTTTTTTTTTGCCTTCTGGATCCT
The DNA here is from genome assembly GCF_001527695.2 of Protobothrops mucrosquamatus. Taxonomy (NCBI): domain Eukaryota; kingdom Metazoa; phylum Chordata; class Lepidosauria; order Squamata; family Viperidae; genus Protobothrops; species Protobothrops mucrosquamatus. Next base: position 121,525 of record NW_015387666.1, read on the forward strand.
ATGTGCAGTGCTAGTTGTCTACCCTAAACCCTTTAACAGTTTTTTTTTGAGGGGCAGGTATTTATAGAACTTCTTCTGCTGGAAAACTCTGGCTCATCTCATGCATCCCATAGGGAGGATTTATGGAGGACCCTATCTCACATGGAATGGAAGCTTTGGAATGTGTCTTACCTATAGCTGCACCCAGTGGTGGGATTCAAATGTGTGAACAACCAGTTCTCTGTGTGGATGCCACTTCTGGAAGTCCATTCTGGGCCTGGGCAACAAAAAATTAGCTATCGGTTCTGCCAAAGTGGTGCGAACTGGCAGAATCCCACCACTGGGTTGCACCTATGGTTGGAATAACTTGTTGACATTCCTCTCTTTTCAGAAATCACTAAAAGCTGTTGGGGATCAACCGGGGGCCTAATAATGCGTAGACTGTCTATTAGATAGTCCTTAGCATGCCACACTCCAGATTTTATTATATGCACTTTCTATTTTTGCAAACCACCTTGAGTCTGATGGAGATGTGTAGTGTATATAAAATTTTGTAATAGATAAATAAGCTGCTTTTTCTACCTTCAGCAGAGGCAAACTAGCATTCAAACTGAGCAGATGCATTTATGTGTGAGCATATATACTGTCTTGCTACTTTTTAATGTGTTTGTTTTTCTCCATTTCATGAGACATTCAGTCCAAATAATTCTTCCCTAAACACAAATGCTTAGGGGAAAAATGACAGGTGGGTTGCTCCTTAGTCTCAGTGCTCACATTTCATCAAGTAAATGCAATAAGAAATCACTGAGAGGACATAAGAACCATCCAAAATAGTGAAGGCCTTGCAAGAAAGGGCTGCAATCTAAGAATAAAGCATAGAAGAGCGTGAAAAATAATCATTAGCAATTACTGACAAATAAAATAGTATTTTAAACTTGTAGCTGTTGCCAGGGGAATAGATGAGAAAAACTCAATTCCCTTCAACCTAGACCAAAGTCACTTAGGCAATTAAACAGATTTCTATTTTGGGATTTAAAATATTTTTTGAGGTACTTAGGACCACGAAAGGATATGCTAAGTAGCCCACAAGACCTATTGAAGCCCTTTATCTGTCATTTACAAGGTTTTTCAGAAAACACATTCATTTCTAGCGATAATCAAAATTCCTCTTAGATGAGGGACATATGTCAATTAATCCCATTTATAAAGGATACAAGTGCACTTCACCACCACCACTACTACTATCCCCCAAAAAATACAAAAGGAAGAATCACTCCTAACTGTGGTGTGATAGCTGTTTTGGTCACCACAATGTAAAAAAGTTGTTGAAATTCTAGAAAGAGTGCAGAGAAGAGCAACAAAGATGATTAGGGGACTGGAAGATAAAACATACAAAGAACGGTTGCAGGAATGGGATATGTCTAGTCTACTGAAAAGAAGAACTAGGTCTAATATGATAGCAGTGTTCCAATATCTAAGGGCCTGCCACAAAGAAGAGGGAATCAACCTATTCTCCAAAGCACCTCAAGGCGGGACAAGAAGCAACGGATGGAAACTAATCAAGCAGAGAATCCACCTAGAACTAAGGAGGAATTTCCTGACAGTTACAACAATTAGTCAATGAAATGATGTGCCTCCAGAAGCTGTGAATGCTCCAACTCTGGAAGTTTTTAAGAAGAGATTGGACAAACATTTGTCTGAAATGCTATAGAGTTTCATGCCTGAGCAGGAGGTTGGACTAGAAGACCTCCAAGGTCCCTTCCAACTCTGTTATTCTGTTTTTTATCCTAGAGCAGGGGTAGGCAACATTGGCTCTTTTATGACTCGTGGAGTCATAAAAGAGCCAAGGTTGCCTACCACTGTCCTAGAGGAAAAGGAAGTAAATAAAAATATCTACATAGCTCCTCTGCCTCCCTTTGTTCCTCCTCCAGATTCCTGGCTTACCCTGGCTTATCTATACTTCAAAAGAAAACATGATAGAACAAATGGGACCAATAGAGGATTGGATAATCTGCATTTGGATCCCACCGCAGTTCTCCACCACATTCAAACCTCTTATCCTAGGGTTGATTGTACCTCCTAAGCTCATTTTTGTACCTCTTTGTATGTGATTGCCTAAGTTTTAATAATTTCCTGCCCTTTGAACATAGTAAACGAAAGCCAGTAAACATTAAAGAGCAAACCAAAACTCTCAAAGTGCTGCCCACATGAATGATGTTTATGAACCGAGTATGTGTTTCTTTTCCTGCAATTCAGGATTAGTAAGGATTCAGGTAGCGTAGTGCTTGATCATTAGGATAACGCTGAGATTTCCTTGATTGTGGCAGGATATTAAATAAATAAAATATTTGTCTGAACTCCAAATCCAGAAGCTTATCCAACTGATGGGGCAAGAGGAAAGGAGTTAGTCATCTTAATTGCTGTAGGCCTCTTCCAAAGCATATTAGATCTAACTTCAAATTATCCCAATTGTATTTTAGGAATATGCTTATGTGAAATAGTCAACAGTCTCTGCCTCTCTACAAGCTAGTACTTTTCTCCCCATTTAAATAAAACCCAGGGAATGAAGGAGGAGAGAAAGAGAAGTATTTCCACCCAACAAGAATTGTTTTACAGAGCTGTCCCAACACAAGACTTCAGGAAAGGAATATTAAAGTAGTATATCCAAAACAGTGTCTAAAAATGAATCTTGTTGGTGCACAGCCAATTCATCAAACCAGAAGTAAGCAATATGACCTCAATTCCCCATTGTGATCCCTCTCCTTCTCTAACTCTCTCATGCCTAAATTATTTGATATATTATATTTCTCAGTAAAACTCTTTAGTCAGTTTATAAAATGTAGCTTCAGCTATGGAACATAAAACACAGCAAAGCATCATTTTAAAATGGCCAAGGGGATCAAATAGACCCGAGGTGTCAAATTGCTGGCCCGCGGGCCGGTTGCATCATATAGAGGCCGCGTCCACCCCAGCTCTGGCAATGCAAAAAAAGCTGCAATACGTTGCGACACATCACGTTGCAACCATTAGCTAAGCAACAGAGGACACTTCATTAGGGAGGATTTTTTTGTATCTCCGCCAACCTGTGCACTTTTACAAAATGTCACTCCATTTTAGTAGTAATGTTCTTCGTTTCATTTGTTAAGAATCTGTCTCAGGACAGCTCCTTTAAAGCTGAAATCCTCCACATTGGAGCAAGTCTCTTCAGAGTAGTGGGAATTAATTCTGAGAAGACATCCATACACTTACACTTTGGCTTTTTTAAAATAGCAGCTTTCTGATTCAGACGTCATGGGAAACCGTGGCTTAAGAAACTAAAAGAGCAGGGAAGGGAAACTCACAAGCTCAAGGCTTAATCCTTGTTTTATCAGCTATCCAATTTTGGCCTCTAAAATAATCCCACATACTTCCGTATAAACTCTGGGAATCAAACATGCAGAAAGGGAGCACTAAATCTGTTTTGAATTCCAAGATTCAGCCTTGAAGCTAGTGAAGCAATAACAAGCTTGAATGTACAGGTTGGCAGCAACAGACTTGGCTTCCTTGTTGAGGAACAGCTTCAGCCACTAGAGATCTAATTGGAAAAATGATCCCATTGTCTGCTCATGATCATTGCAAGCCCAGCCAGAGCCCAATTAAATATCAGATTCTTCAGTATATACTGCTGTTATACTTCTCAGTAAACTGGAGAACTAGCCTTCAACTTACACAGACATGCGCACACAAACACACAGGGATGAGATTTGCAGCAAGTCATATTCTCCTGCTTCCCTGCTGGGTTCTTACACATAAGCCTTTTGATGCTTTCGTCCTTTCTCTGTATGTTACTGTTGAACTAAAAAGTGGTCTCTGAAAATGTAACAGCTTTCTTTGGTTATACTAAATACTTAAAAAAAAAAATACTGACACATTTTGTACTTGACAGAAAAGTTAGCACTGTAGATAGATGTCTATACAAAATTGGATTAATTCCTGTTATTATGCATTGTTAGGATTTAAGGCTTTCCTAAATTAGCACTTTCAGGAACTACAAGAGTCCAGATAGAAAAAGTAAAAACAAACAATAGATGTTCTAGAATCAGGCTCCCTTTCATCTCTCCCTTTCAACTTAAGAATATTTAACACAATTTGCACACTGCCTGCTGTTTGGGGACTCTCCAGCTTTGTACATATGGAATTTTTTTTAAAAAAAACAAAGGACTAAACAAAGCAGGCTTAATAACATCACAAATCAATTCAGGTAATAGAACCAAAGTGATCAACATTCTCTGAAAAGCAACTACATCTTTGGCATTTCCTTTCCTTGGTGAATTACCCTTTGGTGGATTTGTGCACTGACCAGGAAAGAAATACAACTGAAAATGGTCTTTTCATGTCCTTTTAAAATGATTTTTTTTAAAGAAAATCTACAGGTGGTCTTTTTTCATAAATCTCTTTTAAGCTCTGGACCTACCCTGCATGGTGCTCTGACAGGCTGACAATAAAGAAGGACTTATGATGGTCCTGGGGGCGGGGTTGTTCTAAAGCTTCCCCAGTGGTTCAGCAATCAATCAGGGACTGTCAGGATTCCTCCCCTGCCACCTCCGACCAGGGTGACATTAAATTGACACTGTATACTCTAATCTCTTTCTAACCAGAAAAATCAAGAATACAGGAGGGGGGAATCAGATTGAGATATCTGGATGCCAAGGTTTTGGGGGAGGGTAGAATGGAAAAAACTTTTCCACACTGTTGCAATAAAAACACACGAGGGAAAATAAATAAAGCAGAGGTTGCTTTAGGAGTTCTTGGGTGTCTTTAGAACCTTCTCACTTTCAAAAAAAATTGCCATTGCAATCCAAAGAACCTGCTATGGTAGCAGTATGAAGAGTACGAGTCCCGTGATACTAGCCCACCAATAATGCTAGTAAGGGGGAAAAAATGAAAGTGGTTTTTAAGAAAAAGAGTATTATGCATGGTGTATTAAGCCAACAATTAGAGTTCTCACTTGAGACACTAATGACCAGGCACAAATTATCATAGTTTGTACATATTAGGCAAAGGCATTATCCATAATGCCAAGAAAAGGGGGAAGATAAAAGACAGAAAGGATGACCAGCAGCAAGGTGGATGGATTCAATTACAGTGATGGTGGTGCCTTGTTGTAAGTTCTCAAGATCTAGGTTGGGGAAAGATCATCCTAGAGAAGGTCTATCTCTGTGGTTGCTAAATGTTGACCCTGACACAACAGCACAAATCAATAAACCCAATAAATAAATGCTTTAGATGCTTAGGTGAAGTGAAGGGATACTTAGAAATTTCACACATTGCCTACATATGGCTTTCTCAGTATACATTCCTTTCATGGAAGTACCTGTGCACTAGAACCAGAATATTAACAAGCTTAACAAGCCCAAAAGATCCATCTATTTTTTTTACTAAGATGTAGTATATTCAGATGAACCTTTAGAGAATTACGCACTATAATCATCTAGAGCAGTGTTTCTCAACCTTGACAATTTTAAGGCATGTGGACTTCAACTCCCAGAATTCCACAGCCAGCATTGCTGGCTGTGGAATTCTGGAAGTTGAAGTCCACATGCCTTAAAATTGTCAAGGTTGAGAAACACTGATCGAGAGTACACGAAGTTCTGATTCAATGTATCAGTGCTCAGTATAGCTAAAGATATGAGTTTTTCTTTCCCCTTTGTCTTCTTATGGTCTAGGAAGAGAAATGTTGAGTATGAGCCTCATTCCTTGTGAGCCTCCACTTCCTGTAACAACAAATTAGGTGGCAGCATGGTGACATAGGACTATGCACAATGAGAGACCATCAGAGCCTCTCTCTATTTGAACTGTTATCGGAAGCAAAAAAAATGCAAAGAGATTTAGAAAGCAATCCTAAAAATGTTATAAATGTGAGATGCCATAGGATGTGCTCATTATGTCATGGTACATATTTGCATCAACCTTTTACCATTTAAGATAGTAAGGTCTATCAACAACAACAACAACAACAACAACAACAACAACAACAACAACAACAACAATAATAATAATAATAATAATAATAATAATAATAATAAAGTTGGAAGGGACCTCGGAGGTCATCGAGTCCAACCCCCTGCTCAGGCAGGAACCCTACACCATTTCAGACAAATGGCTGTCCAGTCTCTTCTTAAAAACTTCCAGTGTTGGAGCATTCACCGCTTCTGGAGGCAGGTTGTTCCACTGGTTAATTGTTCTAACTGTCAGGAAGTTTCTCCTTAGTTCTAGGTTGCTTCTCTCCTTGGTCAGTTTCCACCCGTTGCTTCTTGTCCTGCCTTCAGGTGCCTTGGAGAATAGCTTGACTCCCTCTTCTTTGTGGCAGCCCCTGAGATATTGGAACACTGCTATCATGTCCCCCCTAGTCCTTCTCTTCGTTAAACTAGACATACCCAATTCCAGCAACCGTTCCTTATATGCTTTAGCCTCCAGTCCCCTAATCATCTTTGTTGCTCTTCTCTGTACTCTTTCTTGAACAAGAATAAAGTTAAACTTAATATTCTGCTTTTTCATGTCAATAGGCATCTTGCTTCAGACTCCTGTGATCTGCATAAGCAACAGATTTTGCCCATCTAGCATATTTCAGTAGGTTGCTTGACCAAAGAAAATAAAGAAATGACAGCTGCCTCTTGGTGTTGTTGGAAAGTATGCAGACAATGGCCTCTTGGAACTCAGAAATGCGCAAAAGCAAATCAGCAAAGAGAAACAACATAGTAATGGTGAGCGACTGTTTTCATTTTAAAAATCTATTTATTGTTCTAAGGCCAGTGTTTAGAGACATGAAAGCATGTTTCTTAAGAGGATCAATTCAGACAGATTTCAGCAATTGCTTGGAATCAGAATGAGGAATGGACTTTGCCTTCCATGGTATACTTGGCAAGCAAAGGCCCCCAAGCTGCTTTTTCATAAACAGGAAAAGCCTTAACACTTCTCTTGGATTCTGTCCACATCAAGGATTTACTATGAAAGAGAAGAAAGCACATGAGATGGGTTGTGTTTCTGAGTGATCTTGTCCAAAGCCCCTGTAATCCTTTTGTTTTTGTTAAATGAAGGGGGGGGGAATCATCAAGTATCATTTTGATTGAATCTAAAGGAGGCTCTAGTAGGAATACTGAATCAATGCAAGGTTAATGTTGTTCCAGGATACAAAGACATTCCATTAGGTTTACCACAATAGTCTTCTTCCCAAAGCAATTCCATAATCATAGCACGGGATTTAAGGTGCACCTTTCCAATCTCTTGTTTCTGAGGGATTTTGTAGATGCATACAGTATATGTTCTTAGGTCATTTCCTGCATATTCCTATCATGTAGTTATTATTGTTTTTTTCTCAGTACAACTCAACATCCTTTTGTGAAGACATGACTTGTGTGTTCAATTGCAGCTGCTAGTGTAGAAGGATAAGCCAATATTTGAAGTCAGTCTGTCTTTAATAGCTCCATGAAGGTCTTGAAAAAAATCTAGCTTTTCTCTATGGGTTTTATTATCAAGCTACTGAATAACAAAAAAAGTGTGGTACTACATTTTTTTTTTTAAAAAAAAAGTAAAAATGATCAAATGATTAAATCAACGATTCTATTCCATTCTATTCTATTCTATTCATTGTATCACATTGTATTAATTGAACAATGTTATACATGCTGTTACCATAAGAGAAGATTTAAAAAGTTATAGATCTAGCTGAGATTTAAAAAAAAACAGGAGAGAGGTTTAAAGATCAAAAGGCAGTGTGTGAATCATAGAAACAAGAATGATTTGCAAGTACAGAAAGATGGATAAGTATAAGAAATGGTCTCAGTGTGAGATGGATTACGGTTACGCTTTTGTTTCTCTTATCTCCTGTTTTTAATTAACATTGAAGTGGAACAGTGTGATGGATGAATGCAAATGGTTAGTATAATTTAACAATAAATTAAAGGAAATTTTTTTGTAGATTATACAGAACACAAGAGGACTTGAACCCACATACTAGCTTCACATTCATTTCCTTGTCAATAAGCAATTGCTGTGTTGGAACAGGATAAATGTGACAAAAGGGAAGATGTTGATATAGACTAGTGAAATCTGACCAATAAAATATGTCTTCCGTTTACTGAGAGCTTCACTTAACTTCATTTACAATTGTTACATAAACTTACTATATATTGATATCCTTTTGGTTGTTGAGGTAATCACTATTCTAAAAAAAACTAAGCAAATATGTCGATTTCAAACCAACCAGAATTATTGACAGTGTTCTATTAATTTATCATTTATATATTTGATTTATGTTGTCAGTTTGTTTTGTAACATTTGACATGCTTGTTATTTATCCGCAGACATTTTGACTGAGAAATGAGACAGGATTAAATATCCAAATTGAAAACACGGTAGTATACACAAGTGGTTGTATGATGTCTTGGAAGCAACTTTTGTTGAAATGAATGAGATTAATTCCCTGTAATACAATTAACAATGTGATGTTGCTAGGCTAGGTATAAAGCTTTGTTATGTATATACATAAGATTGCAGACTGAGACCTGGATGCTAATTTTAAGCATCAATGGCTGTAAGGAATTATTAGTGTCATTTACATTTAAGGAATTACTAGTGTCATTTTACTAACAAGTTAGTGACTTTCATTCTGTAATGGGTATTGAATATAAATACTGAAGTGTCATACTTTTTCCTCAAGTAAGCCTCCCAGTTATCATTATTACTGAAATTCGTACACCATCCAATTCCCAGCAACTCTGGGCAGTTCATAAATAAGGACACGCAACAAAATATAATAGTATAAAAATAAATGCTAATGAAAAAAGACACATTGGCTAAATATGTTCCTCTTTGCATTCTTCCCCTTATACTATTCACTGATTGCAAACTCTAATCTTAAACAGATATAAAATGAATGGCTAAGCATTGTAATAGCAAAGCATCTCTCTCTCTCTCTCTCTCTCTCTCTCTCTCTCTCTCTGTGTGTGTGTGTGTGTGTGTGTGTGTATGTGTTTGTGTGCTTGTCTGCAGATTGTATGTATGTGGTAGGATGGCAAATAAAAATTTGCAGCCCAGATGGATGTGCAATCAATAAAATCTCAGACATGCTTCTTAATTCAGTGCAACTCCAGTGGGAATTATTTTGGATACACGGTACAAGTTGAAAGAGAAAAAAAACACCCTAAAAATCTTGTATATATCTCAATTATCCTCAGTATTGTCTTCCATTTGAATATGCTTTCAACAAATTATAATTAGTTGATAAATAAGACAATTGTAAACTGACTAAGAAATATCTCTCTGCTGCTTGAAGCCATTTTTTAAAACTCTGCCCATGTATCTAAAACCCTGAAGACAAACACAGAGGTTGTCGAATCTGCAGAATCCTCCTTGAATGTCTAACAACAAGGGCCCTTCTTCACTGCTGAGGTGAAGTATTCTCCATCCATCCTGGAGATGATTGAAAACTAAAAGGGCATGAAATTTGCTTTTCCTTTTGCCAGTCTGCATCCTGCCTTTATGGTGTCTGATCCTAGCCATTGCCAATCATCCAGCTTTCCTCCAAGGTAACGGATGACGAAGCCAAATAAATTTTATTTAGGCTTTAATAGGCTGGGTATTATCAGCTAAAGTGGGAAAGCACTATGTTTTAATATTGGTGCCCCTAAGAATTATTTAAACTGGTCCCACCTAAGAGCTGGGAATGAAATGGAGGGAACATGATGGGTTCATGGCAGAAAAAGGATGTTGGCGGGACAACCACAGTTAAGTGCAAGGGAGGAAAGAAGCAGACCACACAAATTGTGTAACTAACCAATCTGCCGTGCTACTGTGATGAGATTGTATTTATTAAACAAGGTTGGGTTACTTGTTTTCAGTTACACCTTGAATTATAACCCTGTTCATATGTATATAGAGAGAAAAATTAAGATGCTAACTTTTCTATATAGCTTATCCTTAAGTCCTTAACTTCACCCTAAGCTATTGCTTGCAATGTATGGGGAATGTTTGTGCCTTCACTTATGCATGTGTAGCTATCTTCACACCCAACTGGAAATTTTATCATTGCTCATTCCCACAGGATCTGGAGATGTGCACCTGCATCTGAAAGGAAGATTTTGAGCAATATATTCTAAAATGGAGAATCTGCAAATTCCACTGCATCACCTAACATGTGCTCTCCATATGGATGAGTTCATGGAATAACTTAACTTGGTTCTAAATTGATTAATTTTCTGGGTTAATCAACCCATTTGATGATTAATACAAGGTATGATAAACCAACCAAGTGAGCTAGAGTTGTCTATCATGCTGAGCCGAAACAATCAAAAAGATTAAAACTATCCAAGCTTAGCATGTTGTGTGAATCAATTACTAACCAAGTTAAGCATGCTGTGCAAACCCAGCCTGTGGAAAAGGGTTGCCCAAATTATAAAAAGAGCTGAAGCAATCATTCTTATAAATTTTCTCTTGATGTCCCCAGCAGGATCAGATAGCTCATCCATTTGGATGAGCTATTGTTGTTATTATTGAGTCAGCTGTTTCTAGAAGTATTTTTTTTTAAAAAAAAAAAATCTGATTTCTAAGAAACATCAGCACTCCTGTGCTGGAAATCCCACCTTTGGTATCCACAGGGAGAAATCCAAGAGGAACAGAGTGACAACAGTAGTGTCTCACTGTCATTCTTCAGGCTCCGCCCCTTTTGCAAATGCATCCTGTCACAGCCATGTCCAAAAGCAGTGGAGTTTGTGGTACAAAAACATGACACTGCTTTTTTCATTTAATGAAAGTAGTTGAAGCCTGAAGATGCCCAAGTGTCCCATTACAGCAAAGAGAGCTTGCTCTTTAGTATGTATTCAGCCTACAGTTTGTATTTCCACCATGTTTAATGGTGGTTTCCTGTCAGATTTGAACAAATGACATATAGATGACCGTGTACATATCCACTGTTCAGCATAATCAAAACTAAAATACAAATCCACAGTCCTAAAAGTACAGCATGTATCTGTTGGAAAGCCAGAATAGCCACTGTTTATGAGAAAATCTGAACAGAACAATGATTTGTTTATTCCTGATCTAAAAGTGCAACTTTTATTCTTTATTTATGCCTTTCTGTTTTCATCTAATTTTACCCTGAACCTAAACAGTTATAGCCATTTGTTGACGTTCAGCTGGAGGGTATCTTAAGAAGAAACAAAGCAAAGCTCCATTTTGCATCCTGCATGGGGCAGGGCCTATCTAAAACAGTTCCAAAAGATTAATTTCCCTGTACAAAATAATGTAGAGAGAGTAGATGGATCTACAATATTTCTCCTGCCCTCGAGTTCAGCAGCCTATTTTTTTTCTCAAGCATCAGAAGATCAAGCACAAGATCAGTTAATTTATGTAAAGTGGACTCTCCCTTAGGGCTTGTTATTTCTTGCCAAGAGCAAATATTCATGCTAAATACTCTTATTTCCATCTCTAAGGATTAAAAAAAAAATAAGCCTTCATGGCTTGTGCTCCCTCACTGATTAGGCCTTTTCCTCAAATTCTAGAGCTGTTCAACCAAAGCTCCTACATACTTCTCCAGTTCCATCAAATCAGGATGTCAGATATGTGGGGCAGTAACCGAGACTGGGTTTTTAATAGATAATATATTTCTTGTCAGTGTGAAATCTTGAGGATGGGCATAGGATCCATAATACAAAAATGGCTTTTGGGGGAATTGGCTATACATGATAATTCCTTTGATAGAAAAACAATAGAATTGTGCTTCTTTGTCTAACAAATAAATAAATAATGGTTGTTTATGTTCAAAGACCATTTTCAGCCGATTTCATTGCAGTAGGCTTTGAGTGAAGCCAGAAGTTTGTTAGTTCAGCTCCATGTGTCATTCCTAACAGGATAATGACTTCACAAGCATGGCAAAGGCCAGACTCATTTTCTCTCCCCTGCTGGTGAGCTGTAAAGAGACATTTGAAACAGAAAGTTGTTAGAGGATTCTAATTTCTGAAATCCCACAATCAGTTTCATCATTTTAGGAGGCTAATCTCTAGCTACAAACACTTGGAATGAGTTTTGTAATAGGGTTAGGATTATGTGCAATATGATATGCAAATTTTGCTCCTACAGAGGGCACAGGATAATG
>NW_015387666.1:133661-161987 GCF_001527695.2 Protobothrops mucrosquamatus
CCCTGCTGGTGAGCTGTAAAGAGACATTTGAAACAGAAAGTTGTTAGAGGATTCTAATTTCTGAAATCCCACAATCAGTTTCATCATTTTAGGAGGCTAATCTCTAGCTACAAACACTTGGAATGAGTTTTGTAATAGGGTTAGGATTATGTGCAATATGATATGCAAATTTTGCTCCTACAGAGGGCACAGGATAATGCCTAATCAGTGCTAATGATTATGGGACTAGAAAAGTATATTGGACAAAGATTTTACATGAAAATAATGCCAGGACTTTGTCAATTCACAGAAATTAATGGATTATGTTTTGTACTTAGCTGGAAAATCAGGCAAAACAGTTCCACCCAAACTTTACTTAATGAAAAGCATGTCCTCTTTATGTATCAGCCACTTTGTGAGACCACATTATACACAATAGGAAAGGGGAAAGCATCTGGATGTGTTGGCAGCTACTTTGCAGCTACTGAGCTGTTCACATCCATGACTATAAGAAGGATTCAGCTTTTGGCACCAATCCACAAACTTATAAACAAAGGGTAGTACTGAAAAAGCTGATATTTACATAGAGCTATTAATACAGTGATACGCTGGCAAAAAAACCCTGAATTATTATTATTGTTGTTGTTGTTTTTGTTGTTGTTGATCATCGCACAGTCAGCCAGATGTTCAGACTGGATCTGGCATTTTTGCCTACCTATGGAGTCCTTGCCAAGGACCTGGGATAGGCAGATGTGGATATTTGATGGTGTTATAGATATCATTGCAGGATGGAAGCTGTCCCCGGTAAAGCCACCTTTTGCAATTGACTGATGGCGAATTTGTCAATGCCAGTGGTGTTCAGATGGTGCTCCAGTTGTTTTGGGATTGCACCCAAGGCACCTATTACTATTGGTAGAACCCTTGCTTGCCTTTGCCACAGTCATTCTATTTCTATTTGTAGGTCGTTGCATTTTGTTATCTTCTCCAGTTCTTTCTCTTTTATTCTGCTGTCTCCAGTCATTGCCACATCCACTATCCAGACTTTTTTGTCATTATTATTATTATTATTATTATTATTATTACTATTATTACTATTATTATTATCAGCTACCATGTCTTCATTAACATCCATGTTTATGTGATTAGTTTTCACTCCAAAGAAATATAAGCATTGAAGGGTTCTTGATGTTCTCTGAGCTTGGTTGTTTTCTTGCAGACTTTTCATCATACAAACTAGGTACCATCATCAGTACTAGTATTTCAACCTGAGCTACAAATACTCTCCTTTATTTGTGTAGTAATTGACTTAAAGGCATCAGATTTATATCTGTCATGCTTCTGCCCAATTCACTCCTTAGTCTGGAAAAAAATTCTATTGGTTAATGCCAGTCCCAACAATAACATTTGTGCACAGCCATTAGTACCTGTGTTTTGAGCTTCTGAAGTTCTCCCTACCACAAATACTCACAGGAATAGAAAAAGCAGCAAATCAGGGTGCTTGTTAAAGTGTTAACAATGGTTAAAATGTCTGCCTAACATCTGCCTAATATACTTAATATGAGACTACTTGGAAGGATGTAAAATCTCTTGTAGGTACTTGTATGGATGAGGATACATCTGAAAGTCAGGATCCAACAAACATTTGACAGTCATACGATTTCAGATTTAGAAAGTAACTAGTTGTTTCTCATTATTTCCTTGGCCATACCAATACAGATAATTGTGATGCAATATTGCTATAAGAAGTGGCTTGCTTATAGCAAAAGTTTGTTTAGGACATATATTGACAACTTCAGTCTCTTGGATGGCCTTCTCCTCATCTTCAATGGCAGAATTGTATTTTGAATTGCTCATTAAGTTCCCTTTTGGTGGACTTTGGGAAATGTGGATTTGAAAATGAAAGATGACACAATGTATTCTGCCTATGGGTAAAAGGCAGAAAAATACAAAATGTGACTGTTCCCAAATCTTTCACCTTTCAGAAGTATTGGGATCAGTACAACTCAAATAAAATGCCAGAGGCTATGTATTCAATTGCAACAGGTTGGGAAGGTGCATCACACCTGTCCTTTGTTTCTTTCTCTTTCTTTCCTTGGGCATCTTTCTAATTGACAGCTATTTTGCCTAATCCAAGACCCATTATAGGAAGTTTCAGCCTCTCATATCTATGAAATTTCCAAAGATTATTAGAACTGACTCAGTAAGTCATAATTCTGCCAAGTGGTTTCACTTGTGTTATGACATCATTTCAGAAATGACACAAGTTATATTCTTGAACAAATGATGCATGTATGTCATGCCATTGTTCAAATGAAATGACATACATACTTGCATCATTTAGTCAAGAATACAACTTGTGTTATTCTTATTAATCACATGTACAATATTGCTTGTCTACTTAAATTTGTCCCTAAATGCTACATATTGATTCTAAAAAAATTCTTCATTTTTGAAACTATAACCAATTCCCCTAGTGGTCTCCTTTGTCATATAGGTTAGATATGGTTCAAAAATATTCAGAAGAATGGGAGGCTCTGTCATTGGTGAAAAGAAAATATTTTTTGTTTTTAAGCTAAAGGACATGTTAACATATTTTTATAAATAGACCATAGCTCTTTTACTGCATTAGCAGTGTATCAACTAAATAATACCACATACTTTCTGTTGTCCTAGGCTGTGGTTTTTGCTAATATATGATGTCTTCTGATGTTTTCTATGTAAACCAGACTTTTGTGATAGACATATATAGACAGAGTTTTTGTTTTGAAGAGCATTCTATCATATACAAGTCAGGACACCATATATCGATTACTTCATTCAGCAACCATTCAAAGTTACAAAATAACTGCTGAAAAAATAACTTTATGACCAAAGCCTGCATTTATGACCTTCATAGTATCCCTCAATCATAAGATTACCATTACAGTCAGTATGCATTGTCCTGTGCCTGACCTCTTGTTTTTCATTTTTTCTTCTCCTGGCAGACAGACTGGATAGAAAAAGATTACAAGAGAGTAAGCTGGCATACAATAGGGAACATCCATGAAAAGCAATATGCTGGTATTGGCAGTCATGAATGTACTACACAAATAGGTTTATTCTCCATAGTTTTCCTGCTTACTCTCTCATAATCCCTTCTTCTACGATATCTTTGCTCTGTGAGAATGGAAAAAGCAAGCAGTTTCTGTAGGTACTCTCTCCACTGTCTAACCTCTTTTTCCCCACTCCAGACTAAAGGGATTGAAAAAAGGGAATTACAAAAGAGTAAGCAAGGATACAATGGGAAATACACCAGGCTGTTTGAGTTGTACACTCACATATGCCAGTACCATCACATTATTTTTATTGTATATTTTTCACTTATGCCTCTTATTCTCTTATGATTCCTTCCTTTCCAATGAATGTAAATACAGATATTAATTCACTTCTTTAAAATTATCCAGTGTCTGGGTGAGCATTCCAAAGGAGGCAGACAAAAGCAGAAGGTGTGAAACTGATTACTCTTGTCAGTTTCAAGCCAGAAAGCACAATTTACCACAATGGCCACATGATTTCTGACTTAATGATGCTTAGCAAGAGAGTTTCTGGTCCAAATTGTGGTTGCTAAATTAAGACTACCTATAGATTGCTACAGACAAATTCAGGTATATTACATAATTGAAGTTAAGTTACAGTGACAATGTATGCTTTAGAAAAGCTGTAGATGTCATAGGTCTGAAGATGAAGTCATATTAAGTCTTTTATCAAATATACAAAAAGCAACAGTAATGATATTTGATGGCATGCTGATGTTTGATGAAGGACTTTATAACAACTGCCAATCATAAATCCGTTCTTAGAAAAAATATTTGAACAGGCACAATTGATATTCATACTCTAGTTCAAATAATGGTAGCTGGTTCACATAATTCAAGTGAAACAAAATCTGATCAGATTTCGGTAGTGCTGCATAATTAAACTTAACTCTAAGCTTAATAATATTTCCCCTTCTCTCTTCTCTCCCCTCTCCTCCCCTTACATTTCTTTTCCAAAAATTGCCATTCTGAGCGAACAGTCTCTCAAGCCCTTAGAAGTTGTACAGCCTCAGGTTGAGAAACACCTTTCCAATTTATAAGCCGACTATCCTTTTTTCTCTCAGAATAAGAATGCTGGTTAACTTCTCCTGCATTGTGGTTCTGCCTTTTAAGACTATTTCATAACTCTGCCCCAGCCTACATCTTTGGCATTTTATCTCACAACACATCACTTCCATATAATCTATCAAAAAAATATCAGCCACAAAGCTCCATCTGTCTCTTTCTCCCACTTACATGCCTTTTCCCCCTTCTTGCACAAAAGATACTCTATTCATTCCTGTCGACTGCAAGAAATTCCTCCAGAAAGATTAAAAGGTGATTTCACTGAGCAAATGGCAGATTCGACTTACACATTTTCTAAATGCCTCTGTGGCTTTTTCCTGTATTTGTTCCATTCCTAGATACAGAGAAGAAATCTGGTTGAACTAATAATGTGGCAACTCATATAAGAAGCTGTTAGAGAGAGAAAAAAGAATACCTTGCAATATAAAGGAACAACATGACCCAAAGCAATATCACAATTATCTTGACCCACAATTTTTCTGCATGGTTACTCAGATTTTCAGATTGAAAGAAATCTCTCTCTCATACTTGATAGGAAGAAAAAACAAACTGAACTATTGCCGAAGTGAAACAAACTCTAACAGAATATATGTAAAGCACTGGGTTGGACAGTGAAATCCTTAGACTCCAGTGAAACAAACTCTAGTTGTTTTATGAGTATTTAAAACAAACTGATTCCCCCCCCTCTGCTGCAATACATCATCTACAGGTGAATGCAACTACACCAATGAGCATAATTTTTATGAATACACATAATGTATTGTGTTTAGGAGTTGACCAATGACCAATGATCAATTCACAACTGAGTCTTGTTGGCTTCTCCAAACATATACTTGAGGACATTTTTGTTGAGGAAAGAGATGCCCTGTTTTAAATCTGAAAAATTCAAGGCTTTTAAAGAAATAAACATGTTTGGAGGGTGTCTGTGTAGAGGATATTTCTTTACTTTTAATCACATCAATTCTTTTTTTTCCTCCCTAAAAATATGAGGGTGGTTTTTTTCCCCCTGGACTGGCTTTCATGTTTTTATTTTTTGTAACACACATGCTGCAATCACATTACTGAACAGAAGTGTAAGATTTAACATAGATACAATCACATCAAATAGATTGTGGTTTCCTTTACTATGCATTAATCCAATTGTTTATTTCAGTGTAATAAAATGCTGCCTACTAGATGATGAGATGCTTAACCAGGAATAGTTGACATAGAAGTAAGTCCTATGGAAGTTGGGGAGAACTAATAGTTTAGTGGTAGATACATAGTGTAAGATTCCATGGATGGTCAGATGGCTAGCTTACCAAGTAGTTGAGGGCAGACTATGACAAGCTGCCATCAAGCTGCTTAAGAAAATTGCATTTGAATTTCAAATTGCATTTGAAAAGAAAGGCTGAGATTTGCCTCTTGCCTATTAGTCACTGCCCGTTACTTCAAAAACTAGACAGAGTTTATTGTCTATGGAATGGCTTCCATTCTTTTATCAGCCAAATAAATAACCTTTGTTGAATGACAAATTAATTAAGAACCCAATTAATGACCCTACCCTTTTGCTTTAATTAACACTAAGGCTTTCAGGATCTCTGGAGAGTCCAAATAAGGCAAAAATATGGGAGTGTCATCTCAAAACCTTTCCAAATGGAGCTGTGGTAAGCTCCATGCTTACCACAGATGCAGATTTGTAAAGCCATCCTTTCCTCTGTTTTCTCTTTCTCTGCTGTTTCCATAATTCCAGGCATATCCTAAGGATTTCCCACAGAGCCATGATGCAGTGCTGAAAGCTTATAATGATCCCAATGCTAAGGCTTCGGGCTTTGTATGGATAGATGACACAGAAAGGCCGAGGAAGAGGGTGGGCATGTGTAGAGGTGAAACCATAAAGTCAAATAAAGGTTAGGGACAATGAGTGAAAAAGTTTTGTGGCTAATCATCAGATAATGAGAAAAGGTGAGGATGATCCCATAGAGCCCTTGAGCCAGAAGAAGACAAAATGATCAGCGGTAGATCTAATGGTTGGCTGCCCAGTTAGACACAGCATACTGATCAGCAGTTTTGGGTGCAGTCAGCGTTTAATACCCTTCATCTGTAGAAACAATAAAACGATCCCATCTGGTCACTATAAGAAGGAGGAACATTCTGTTGTTCCTTTCTGTGTTCATGGAGTGATAAAAAAATAACAAAATGAGGGTTATATACGGAAGCTGCATTAGCTGACCTGCATGCTGGAATCAGGCTGTTTGTGATGTTTCTCCTCCTTTTCATTTTTTGAATTTAAAAAATTCAAAGTCCTAAAAAAATCTTACATAGTTGCATCATGGTAATTGCAGGAAGTCCTTGAAGAGGACAAATTAGACCATATTTTAAATTGTCATGATTCCTTTGCAGGTCTGAGTAAATTCCAGACATAATTCTCATATACCTTCAGCATCTGAATGCAGTAACTATAGTTACAGTATTCCTAAAATGGAGAAATGGTGAGGCTGACTATTTTTATATATAAATGACCAAATAAAGTGCCTGTCTGCCACCAGAAAGCATCACCATAGTTCAGCATCACCATAGCTCAGCATGATTGATAATGCACAAATTATAACATAGTTTCAAGAGCTAAGACTCAGAAATCCTCATCTGGATAGACTAATCAGCATTTTTATTTTCTTCATGGTACCTTTTTTTTCTGGAGGGGAAAATGAACATTTTTTGAAAATAAAAGTTATGATTTTAAAGTTTCTATTAAAAATAATAATTGTGCAACATAATAACCACCTTAGCTGGTTCTCTTACTAAATACATTACTGAATAACCCTAGGGTCTAGCCTGGAAGCTGAGAAAGAAGGCAATAATAACCCCTTCTATACTTTTCCAAGAAAAAGATCCTGACTGTATATGTCCATGAAGTTATTAGGGACTGAAATTAACTGGAAGGCATCTTTACCTGCATCCTTAATTAACTAAGAAAATATTCTTCTTTGTTAGCTTGGAATAACTTATTTCCATACTGAGACCTTAAATTTTTTTTTTTTAATGGAACAGTTATTTTCCTAAGCACCAGAAGGGAGGAAAATGAAAATCTAGTGAACACAGACAACCCAAGCAAAATTGTAACAAAAAGAGAGAGAGAGAGAGAAAGAATCATAAGAATATAAATTATACAGAACATATATATTCATGGCACCAAACAAAATTCATCTCCTGTCAAATATATATTGAAGAATATGTCAAATATTTAAATAAACATGATTAAAGTTTTCTGGAGCTTAAATTGGTGATGAAATAAGCAGAACAGCTCTCAATGTGATGCCCCGGCTCTACCATTATTTAAATCCTTCATTAAGAGAGAATCTAAGGACAGGTAAAGAAGGATGGCCACTCGTTTAGTGGATGTAATGACAATAATTTCTTCTGGTCTTCTTGATTTGTCTCAAGTAAATACATTCCTTATTCCTTGTTCTCTTTCGCTCCCTGCATGTATGGAGCTTTCCTTTTTTAAGGAGATGATAGGGCCTCTAGTCCTCTGATCTTCCCATATTGATTTTCCAAGGCAAATTCATACTTGCATGCCAAAAGACTTCTTACCTTTATATTTCATTTCTTGAGAGTTTGGGAAAATGGACTCTATGAAGAGTTGGTTTGAGCCAGTAGAATTCTGCATGTCCATATCCAGGTCCTGCTTATACATCAGTAGAGGCTCCTTTGGTCCTCTACTAAAGTGAGGGTCCCTAAGCCCTTCCCTCCCAATGCCTTTCACTTTCTGACAATCTTGTGGGAAGTTTGGTCACTTCTGCCCCCACTCTTTCCAGAGATAATATCTCTTTCCTGTTTATGTCAAAACAAGTGGGAAAAACTCTCTTCTTGGCTTTCTGGAACTAGCAGGGTGACAAGCAAGTATGGTGGGCCAATTATCTGCTAAAATAAGAGTACAGATTTAGAAGGTGATATAAATTGTTTACTATCTAAATTAATGTTAAGGGCTTCAGAATTGAAGAGAATGAGATAAATGGAAAGGAAAAATGTCATGAACCTTGCAAGCTTTAAACTGTAACTAACTGTCCTGGCATGAATGCACATATATACAATGCAGATGAAACAAAAGAGGACTCAGAATGTAAAGTAACAGCTGGTATCAATCCATAATATAAATTTGGAAAAAAAATAATAATCCTAGTCCACATATAACTCCATTTCTGTAGAGGCACTTGAAGGACAATTACCAATGATCAGAAGGAAGGTGGTGTTCCCGCCACAGCACATGGCAATGGTGTAGGTGTTTGCCTATTACATAATAAAACACAATACAATATACAAACCTCGCATAAGTAAGACAGTAGTATTTTTGATGTATAGTTAAAGGAGGAAATATATGTGACATTCTGATGAGGTTTGTTTTTGAACTGGAAGCATATTTCTTTGCAGCAGTGGTAGTGGATACAGAAACACTTGATGGTGAAGCCTTTTTACTATACACAGTAATTTACAGCAGGTATTGACAACAGAACTAAACAATATAGCAATAGCAATAGCACTTAGACTTATATACTGCTTCACAGTGCTTTACATCCCTCTCTAAGCAGTTTACAGAGCCAGCATATTGCCCCCAACAATCTGGGTTCTAATTTTACTGACCTCAGAAGGATGGAAGGCTTTGTCAACCTTGAGCCAGTCAGGATCGAACTGCTGAACTGCTGGCAGCCGGCAGTCAGCAGAAGTAGCCTGCAGTACTGCTTTCTAACCACTGCGCCATCACGGCTCTTATGGTGCTGGTATCAGGTTTCCTTCCTAGAAAATTTCTCCCTCTATCTCTCCTGCTTCCTCCCCATTTATTTCTATCTCCTTCCCCTTTTTATGGGCATCACAAGAGAGACAGTGTGAAAATAAAAGAAAAGGTTGGGATTACTATAGTGTACTTAAGTTTGGCTTAATCTCCAGCACTGCTGAAACACCTACTGCTTCTCCATTGGAAGATAAACCTCTCTCAGGGTCTTCTGCTCAGTTTTCCTCCCTAAACCAGGGCTTTTCTATAGGCAGCTATCTCCCTCCATCCTTTCAGGGTCTTAGGTGAAGCCACTGCCTACAATCAGCCAGGTCTCTCCTTCCCTTTCTTGGATCTTGAGTGAAACTTTCATCCCCCTGGATCTTCCCTTCCTCCTGGTTTGTTCTGCACACTTATCTTCTCTCTCCAAGTTCTCCCCAGCATTTATCTCTAGCTACTCCATTCATTCTAACTACAGTATTTTACTCTCATTCTTTCTATTCTTCACAACAGCTGAAGAGAGGGATGTACCTCCCCTCACCAGGTCTCTAGACCCCATCACCTACATACCTCACTGCACAATGGGATTATTGACTCAAAATCTCCTCAAGCCAATCCTGCCTAACAGGCAGGTCAGCTCATCAGGCCTTGTGATGAAGTAGCTGTCCTTCAAGGCCAGAAATGAGCTGCTTTTTCTCTTTTTCTTCACTCTAATGGCTGACTCAGAGGTTGGGCCACTGAAACCCATATCCCATAGTAAGTCTGAACATGTGGACACTCTCCCCACCCCCTCTCCTTCAGTTCATCAGTTTGATGAAGAACAGAGCCTTTACAATTTTTTTTCTTTTCTGGTTTGCTTGGTTGATTCTTTGACATTTAGTTTCCAGTCATTCCCAACTATCTTACCTGTGGCCATCTGGATCTTTTGCACCTGAAGTGTATCAATTTGAAATGCAAAGTTATTTTTGTCTATTCATGATTTTGTTTTCAGCAATGAAAGGTGCACACAATAAAAGAAACAGATTTAATAGGCTCACAATAAGACACTTGTAAACAGGAGGTATAAACTGCGGTAGCATTTTAAAAACTGGCAAAAATCAGACTACCTAATTAAGTTAGCAATAGATTGGTTATAGATTATATAATTTTCAGCATCCATCTGGGAACAGGAAGAACATGGTTGGACTTTTCTCTTCCTACTCTCTAATAAATGAAATGCTTAAAATAATTCAGATAAAGTTGAATTAAAACCTTCTCCTAATATAATAATTTGGCATGGCCAGGAGATCTATCCATTTTTACTGTTGATGAGTAAAGATTCCCTCAAGTTCAGTTCAGGTACATACCTTTTTAGCTTTCTCAACAAGATTGTAGAACTGCTTTGCCTTTTTTGTCTTCTTTTGATTTCCCAGTCTAGCCTGCAGCTCAGGATTTTCCTAGGGTTGTGTTTGTGTGTTGTGCGTGTTTGTGTGTGTGCGTGTTTGTGTGTGTGTGTGTCCTAAATAAATCCTACCTTATTTAGCTTTTTGAGATCAGCCAGGTCAGCCAGATGCTGCCATCTACTGTGATTATTGTTCAAATAGGAGAAAAGTGATCTACTCTAATGGGCTTGGAAATATATGTCAAACACATCCTACCCATGATGTAAAAGGTGATCTACCAGAGGGCTAATTGTGCTAACTGTTTGGAACTACAGCAAAACTAGATTGTCAAATTATTTACAGTTTGCAGTCCAGGAAGGAGCTTCTGATATGGCACATCATGGGTTCTGCAGACTCATTCAACAGGCTGTAAAGAGTTGGATTTGAAAGACTGTTTAAAGCTCAGTTATATGTTTTTTTCTTCTTTAATGGGTTAGATAGTAGAAGACTGTGTCTTACTTTTTATTCTAGAAACTCTGAACAATCAGCCAGAAAGATTCTAAGTGCATTTAAAAGTACAGAAAACCCTGGTGTTAAGTAGAATAAGTAATTGGGTAGACTGCTGTTTATTTTCATGAATTTTGAATTATGCTCCCCAAGTGAGTAAAATAACTGATGATTGGAATGGATTTTAGGTTATGTGGCTCTAGATATAAAACATAGATATATTGATTTTTTTGAAAAGAACCTTCTCTTTTCTTTTAAATTATTATTAATTATGCCTTGTTCAGTGTTAATATTCTGTCCACTCTTCAGTTCATCTTGAAATGATACGCTATAACTAGAACTAATATGTTGGAACATGCTGCTGTAGGACTTATTACCAACTTTCAATATCTATTAAAGAAATAAAATGCTTAAAAAGGCCACAAATTAGACTATAAATTTTAGCTGCTGCACTACATCAAAAGCTGGAGCAATCCTTGAATTTGCAAGCATACAATTTACAATCCACATCTATTACAGGTTTATTGTGAAGAGTTTCTCCATATCAGATCAAAATGAAATTGTTTGCATGCCCTAGACTCCTCAAAGTTCATCAAGGGCATTTTCTAAAGCCTAAAGTACTTTAATGCACACAGTTAAAACTTGATTTGGTGTAAGATTTGACTGAACCATGAGACATTTTCACTTTTTTAATTTGTTATGGATTTCCACAATTTCTAATAGCAAATTTAAATAGTGAGTGGATTTGAACAGAGCTACTAAAAAAAACCAGAATTCTTGTGATTAGGGACATCTTTGCAGAAACACACATGGATAAAATAAATCTTGGAAAAAAAATGAAAATCCAACAGGAATTGTTCACTAGCCACAGAATGCTGAACGTCATTTGGAAAAGTCAACTGATGCAGGAAGAATGGTATCCACAATCTGAAGAAATGGCTGACTGGAATCCTAAGTAGGAACATTTCTGCTGGGAAATCAGGAAGTATTCAACACATTATTGAAAGTTTCGTTGATTAGGCAAATATCCAAAGTTTTGATAGAAATATCTGGGGAGACACCTGGATGTGTAAAAAGGCACAGGCATAGTACACAAGAGAGACACCCTCAGAAATACAGTTGGATGACATAATTTTGATTTCATTATAAGTTATTCCAGAGTACTTTCATGGGAAAAAAATAAACCCTAATGAAATGGTTGCTTTCAGTATTTTACTGGAAAGGGGTTAAAGTTGAAAATTAAGCCTGTTCCTTCTCCTCCTCTTTCTCCACTAATGTACTCTCTTCATAGATTATATTTCTTGGATGATTTACAAATCACATGCTCAGTGAACACTCATTGGACATGTCTATGTTTTAGTGCTAATATGGTGTGTCATTATTATTATTACTATTATTATTATTATTATTATTATTATTATTATTATTATTATTATTATTATTATTATTATTATTATTATTATTATTATTATTATTATTATTATTATTATTTATTGTTCAATGTTTTCTTGGCTTTTAATGGTTATAAGCTGCCCAGAGTCACCTCTAGGCAAGATAGGTGTCAAACAAGTCAGTCAGTCAGTCAGTCAGTCAGTCAGTCAGTCAGTCAGTCAGTCAGTCAGTCAGTAAGTAAGTAAGTAAGTAAGTAAGTCAATCAATCAATCAATCAATCAATCTATGTACATATGATCAATATTTTCTATTTGAGGCATATTTGTTATGTGCATGCAACATGCAAAGCAGTGGTTCTCAATTTGTGGTCCGTGGACCTCTGGGGGGAGGCCACAGGGGGGTCCGTGAATATTTGATGCAGTCTAGTGCTTTAAAGTCTTGAGTAAAGTCTTAGGGGTCCGTGGCCATGGTCACAAAAGGTATTTAAAGGTGATCTATGGTGAAGAAAAGGTTAAGAATCACTGATGTAAAGAATTACATAGTGATATCAATGTTGTTAAAATGTACACCAGTGAGTGTGATGATACTTTTATGTTTGTTTTCTAAGAAAAATATCAAGTTTGTCATAATTCCACATTTTAGTAATGTGTACATGTTCTTTGTACACCATATACTGTGTCTCTATGTGTTTGTTTGGTGTGTGTGTGAGAGAGAGGGGGGGGGAGGGAGGGAGGGAGGGAGAGTGAGAGAGAGAGAGAGAGAGAGAGAGAGAGAGAGACTTTCCTGGAGAGATTTTCTCCAGGAAAATCTTTCTCTAACCTAGTCCTTTACATCTTCCAGTGTAAGTGTGGTGTGCCCACTGCTGATGTAATTGAGTTCATCCACCTTGGTGCTGGTTATCCTCTTCTTTTTCTTTCCCAGAGACTTATGTTTCTGCCTAATGTGTCTGAAATAAGATTATTTGAGCCTTATGTTGATTTGTTTGGTGATCAGTTTGTTTGTTTTCCTGATTATCTATGGTATTCTCGGGTGTCTTCTAAAATATCAATGTTCAGAAATATCAATACTCTTTCAATTCTGTAGGGAATATTTTCTGAAGTGTCTTGCATGTTTGACATCTTTATTTTGCAGAAATTCTTTCCACTTTTGATCTTTTTTGAAGGAGTTACTATCTATCTCCTGGCATCTTTTAGCATACAAGTTCAAAGTTGGAGACCACTTTTGAGCTCATAGATTTTTTGTTACTCTTTCCTTGTTTTTCCAGGTCTGTTTTCCTCTTTGATGTTTTTATAGCTATTGCTGGAATACTGTGTCTTCTAACACCCCTCTGAAATTCTTTCTTCATTTCTGAGGTCTTTGCCTTTCATGTCTTTGGCTTCTCTTGTTTGTAATTTCTACTGTTTGTTCTGATACCCAATTTGCTTTCTTCTTTCNCACATTTGAGTCTTGCCAATTTTAACAACAGAGTTAAGGAAATGCCTACATTTTGGCTAGACTGTGCCCTTCTGGTTTAAGAAAAAGAATGTGTTTAAAAGTTTCAAGCAAAAGTTCAGGTTTTTTAGTGGAGCGTGGAGATGATTATAAAAGTAGCATGCAGCCCAGGCTAAACTTTTATCAGAAAAGAAATAAAATTATTCCCCATTATATTATATTGCAAACCAACTCCCAAGAACATACATTCACAACTGCTGCTTTTCTTTGAAATTTTCAGCACACATGCTTAGCAAATAACACAATAGGTAGTGGACATGGGGAACTAATTATTTCTGTAAATGAAAATAACATTAAAATGGAAAATATCATACAAGCTGGGGCAGATTGGTAAATATTGATCAATAGGGATATGTGGATTGGATCAATCTGATTGGTGTCATAGATCACAACCTACTATTTGATAAGATAGAAAAATGCGGGTTAGACAGCATCACCACCAGATGGATCCGTAGCTGGCTGACCGGCCGTACTCAGCGTGTGGTCCTCAATGGAACTGCATCTACATGGAGGGAAGTGTGTAGTGGGGTGCCCCAGGGCTCTGTTCTGGGCACAGTGCTCTTCAACATCTTCATCAACGATCTGGACGAGGGGATAGATGGGGAAATCATCAAATTTGCAGATGACACCAAGCTGGCAGGAATAGCCAACACTTCAGAAGACAGGCTTAGGATACAGGAGGATCTGGACAAACTTGAACACTGGGCGCTATCTAACAAAATGAAATTCAGTGGTGAAAAAAGTAAAGTTCTACATTTAGGCAAGAAAAACCAAATGTATAGGTATAGTATAGGGGGTACCTTGCTCAATAGTAGTAACTGTGAGAGGGATCTGGGAGTCCTAGTGGACAATCACTTAAATATGAGCCAGCAGTGTGCTGCAACTGCCAAAAAAGCCAACACAGTGCTAGGCTGCATTAACAGAAGGATAGATTCGAGATCACGGGAAGTGTTAATACTTTACAATGCCTTGGTAAGGCCACACTTGGAATACTGCATCCAGTTTTGGTCACCACGATGTAAAAAAGATGTTTAGACTGTAGAAAGACCTAGGAGCCCTTGGAAAGGAGACAGACAGTATAAGAGGGAAAAACAACTGGAGAGATACGGGGAAAACAGATAGCCAAAAAAAGGGGGGGGGAAGGAACATACCTGATTTGGGAACCTGTGGTGAGGAGGTAGACAGGGAGATACGTACAGGTAATGGGAGTAGAAGAAAAAGAACAAGTACGACATTTAAATACCACTTTACAATGCCTTGGTAAGGCCACACTTGGAATACTGCATCCAGTTTTGGTCATCACGGTGTAAAAAAGATGTTGAGACTCTAGAAAGAGAACAGAGAAGAGCAACAAAGATGATTAGGGGACTGGAGGCTAAAACATATAAGGAATGGTTGCTGGAATTGGGTATGTCTAGTTTAACAAAGAGAAGGACGAGGGGGGACATGATAGCAGTGTTCCAATATCTCAGGGGCTGCCACAAAGAAGAGGGAGTCAAGCTATTTTCCAAGGCGCCTGAAGGCAAGACAAGAAGCAACGGGTGGAAACTAAGCAAGGAGAGAAGCAACCTAGAACTAAGGAGAAACTTCCTGACAGTTAGAACAATTAACCAGTGGAACAACCTGCCTCCAGAAGTGGTGAATGTGCAACACTGGAAGTTTTTAAGAAGAGACTGGACAGCCATTTGTCTGAAATGGTATAGGGTTTCCTGCCTGAGCAGGGGGTTGGACTAGATGACCTCCAAGGTCCCTTCCAACGTTATTATTATTATTATTATTATTATTATTATTATTATTATTATTATTATTATTATTATTATTATTATTATTATTATTATTATTATTATTATTATTATTATTATTATTATTATTATTATTATTATTCAGCTGGAATTGTAGGTCCAATCTGACACTTCAAAACAATTCAGAAGATTGAGTCATTTCAGACTGGAGTATTTTTCCTAATCGGTTTGGGAAACAACAACAGATTTTAACAATTTCATCTAAATGGTTGATATAATTGGGAAACCTGATTCACCTTTGAGATTTGGTTGTTCCTCCTTTGAATACAATTAATGAATCAGATGATTGGGATGGAATTTGGGGCAAGATGATGTGCTCACCTGCATTTTGTTTTTCTCTCTCTCTCCTTGAGATACTGAAAATAATATTGTGGATTATTTAAAAACAAATGCTAAGTGAAATTACTTCTTGAATTATGCTTCTCTGTCTCTCCGTCTCTTGGAGGAGATTGGCCCTCCTATTCTTCAGCCTTGTTCTCTTATGGAAGCAGTTTAGCTGAGAAGGAGGAAGATTACATGTTCTCTACAAATAATAATAATAATAATAATAATAATAATAATAATAATAATAATAATAATAAGAAGAAGAAGAAGAAGAAGAAGAAGAAGAAGAAGAAGAAGAAGAAGAAGAAGAAGAAGAAGAAGAAGAAGAAGAAGAAGAAGAAGAAGAAGAAGAAGAAGAAGAAGAAGAAGAAGAAGAAGAAGAAGAAGAAGAAGAAGAAGTTGGGACCTTGGAGGTCATCTAGTCCAACCCCCTGCTCAGGCAGGAAACCCTATAT
This sequence comes from Protobothrops mucrosquamatus, assembly GCF_001527695.2. NCBI lineage: Eukaryota > Metazoa > Chordata > Lepidosauria > Squamata > Viperidae > Protobothrops > Protobothrops mucrosquamatus. The sequence continues at coordinate 149,859 of NW_015387666.1, forward strand.
CATTTCAGACAAATGGCTGTCCAGTCTCTTCTTAAAAACTGTCACCCTTCGTCCTTCTCTTCATTAAACTAGACATACCCAACTGTTCCTTATATGTTTTAGCCTCCAGTCCCCTGATCATCTTTGTTGCTCTTCTCTGTACTCTTTCTGCGGTCTCAACATCTTTTTTACATCATGGTGACCAAAACTGGATGCAGTATTCCAAGTGTGGCCTTACCTAGGCATTGTAAACTGGTATTAACACTTCACATAATCTTGATCTAGTTTTTGTTGAAATTCCATCAAGTTATCAGCTAGGTGATATCCAAAAAAGTGATTTGACATTGAGATTCTGGATATTTGTATTGTATATTTTGATATTGTTGCTACTAATGTTACAAATTTTGAATTCTTAGTTATCCCTTAAACTGCTAATAGAAAAGCTAGTAGAATGTTCTACAAACTAGAGAGTTAGGAAAAAAAGTGTGGATATCCAAAGAAAAGTAAACAGCACAATCAAGAGTTTAGAAAAACAAGACTTTCTAAAAAATAAAATAAAGTGATAGCTTGCAATAATAAATTTGGCTTGACCAACAACAACAAAAAAGCAGTTTTAAATAAATAAATAAATAAATAAATAAATAAATAAATAAATAAATAAATAAATAAATAAATAAATAAATAAATAGTGAATATAGATTAATTTGAGAACTGTCTGGAATAGATTCAAAGCTTTTTATACAGGGTGAGAAATAATTTGTGCCTCTTGGCAAGAAAAAAAATGAATTATATGACAGAAAAGTTTTAAAGGATTTAAAAGAAGCTTTGAATGTTTATGCTAGAAATTATACATTGCAACTGTATCATGCCTTTAGACGTGAAACTGGAGCTTGACCAATTATATGCTTTAAATAATGAATATTTATTAAAATGTATTAAGCAGATCTGTTGGGAACAAGAAGAAAAGACTGGTAATCTGTTGGCTTCAGTTCTGAAACAATTGAAACAAAATAGAGTAATTCTTATCATAAGAAATTATATAATTATATTAATTATCAGTTCATAGGATTTTTTTAAATCAAGTATATATATTGTGTCAAGGTAGATATATACCTGCTCTACTGCTCTATGCTTTTTTTTCCATAGTTTTTTTCAAGGCTTTTTGCAAGGAATTTGCTGTATCTAATCTGAATTCTGAAAAAAAATATGCTACAGCTGAAACAATGACATCACAAAAAGCCCATCATATTAAATGGAATTCCTTTTGAGTGGAATAAAAAAACTGAAAGAAGCCTGTAGCTCCTAAAATATATGCTAAATATATTTTAAAATATATGCTAAATCTTTGGATAAAGAGATTTTATCTTCATCATTATGTGAGCCTTATATCATGTCTATCTATGGTTAAAATAGGAAAGGATTCTATAAACTGTGCAAGCTATTGACTGAGATGCTTGTTCAATAGAAATGCAGTGGTGATTACTGTTTCTTTGGGATAAAGACAACAAAGATATTAACTCTAATCTGGCATAATCTAGTTTTATGAAAGAACATTATGCTTCTAATAATATCAGACTTTGGTACATTCTACCATTGCATTCTGATAATAAGCAAATATCTCAAAGGATGTTTAAAAAAAGTCTGATCCTTTTTCTGTTAGAGATGTAATAAATGCGAAGGCAGTATAGCATGATATCATTTGGCTATACATTAATAATAAAGTAGGCCAGGAAGAAGTTCAATTATAAAGAAGTTAATATTTGGCTAAACTATATATTCCAAATATGGAATTTATCTAGTTTTGCAGAGCTTATGTACTATGTCACCCACAATCAAAAGGGGAAAAGATGTAATCTTGGAAGGATGTCAGGGTGCCAGTTTCTTAAAAAAATGGCTTTGACAATTTTCGGCCTATATGTTGGCTTTATATTAACAGAAACGAAGAATTGGACAACGTGATTCTCCTTTGGACAACATTTAACTCATTTAAATGTTATCCAAATAAATAATTACCCCATATTTTTGTCCTTTAGTATATAGCTTTGGGTGAACTATTTCGATAGTATTTAAAAGTTTTGAACCTCTATTTTTGTTTTACTTTACCTGTATCTAGGAAAGATTATCTGTTTTTGTGCCTGATCTGTGGAACAGCTTCCCCCCTAAAATTTACAGACTCTACTGTACTGGTGTTTTGCAGAGCCATGAGGACTGGGCTCTTGCCCAAGCTTCAAGGTTGGGAGATATTAGCTGGGAGCTCCAGAATGGGTACATGCATCTAATGTGGTTTTGGTTGGTTTTGTTTTAATGTAATAGGGTTTTGTTGTTGTTATTATTCTTTCATTGTTCATTCACCATCCAGAATCTCTTAATAGATGGATGGCCCGACAAATTGGATGAATAAATAAATAAGTAATAAATGTTATTTTTTTTAAAAAAAAGAATCAGAGCATTCCACAGCCCTAATAAATATGAATGAGATGTTAGCTTGTTCATCAAATGTTATGTTGATCCTCCTACATTGCACAATTCTTTTATACTAGATGCATATATTTCAGGTAAAGCAGCACAAGTGTGTAAATTTGTTAATTGTCAAGTAATACCACACTGTGATTCTCTTCCAGAACTATATTGTAAAAAATCAGATGACCATTCTGTTTGCTACTATCTAGCCTATTCTGCCATTGGTGATTGCTTTAGTTAGCTTCCTTTTTGCAGAGTATTGAACAGGAAAAATGTCCCATCTTCACCTGCAAAAAATAAAATGTTAGGTGAATAGAAGATTAAGAAGTGTATCCATCCTTTGTCAAACTAAATAACCTAAGGCTGAAGACTTTATCTCAGTGTCTTAGTTCTACCAGTTCCATGCTGGGTATGTGCTCCATTGAGATATACAGCTGTAAACTGATACTGTATTATAGACATTTATTGTGGCCTCAAAGCTATCTCCTTTGCAGTAAAGGAGATCTTTGTTGTTTATTGATTGTATGAAAAGTCAGTTTGTTCTTGCTGTAACTTCCAAGCCTAGTGAACAAGCAGATTGATTTTTTGTTATTGTTTTGACTTCAGGTTTCCTGGCAGAGGGATTCCATTACCTATGTACATTCACTTCAAACTGCAAGTAGAGGTTTCCTCTCCCCCCCCCCTCCATTACTCATTATTCTCTAAGGTTTAAGGCTAACGTGTGGGAAAGGCATAAAAACGTTTCATTCATAAAGCCTTCTATTTTTCTTTGTGTGACAACATCGTTCCTTGGAATCACTGTATGGCAGGGGTGTCAAACTCGCAACGTCACGTGATGTGTTGCGACGTATTGTGACTTTTTTGCCATTGCCAGCAATGAGGTTGGCACGGTTTCACTATGAGGCATCCGGCCTGTGGGCCCGCAGTTTGACACCCCTGTTGTATGGAATCAATAACACAATATGTGTCATTGAGTTAGTCTGTGCCATACACCAAGTTGGGGAAAAAGGCATGTCTCTCCAAATGTTGCTGAACTGGAAATCCCAGAGCCCTCACCTTTGACCATGCCAATATTTGTAACTTGGAAATTATAAATATTAAATGTTAAATTTAAAATTAATGGGAAACTAAAAATTGGGAAAAACTAATTAGGACATTGATTGTCTATAAAGATTGAATGTTAAAATAACTAGGATATGTATAAACTAAAATTTATTGATAAATGTAAGAAAGTTATTTTTATTTAATCGATATAATAAGAATTGTATTAGTTTAAATATGAGATAGTAAATACTAAGGGGAAAAGAGGAAATATTTAATGGAATAGTTTGAGATCTATACTAAAGATACTTGTATTGAATTATTGATTAACTCAGCCGCCAGGTTGCTTTTTAAATATTTAAATGTAAAGCTAGAAAAATCAATAAAATTTTCTTTTTAAAAAAAAGAGAACAGTTGAAGATGTTCTGTTTAATATAAGAGGAAAAGAAGTAGCCCAGGATTTATTGTAATTATATAAAAAAAATCCATCACCCCCCCAAGTTGCTACCATGTAAAATGACACTTTCTGTACTGTTATAACTTATTTTATTTACCATTTGATATATAGTATGTTTTCCTTTCCATAAACGGTCAGATCCCAGTTTACACAAAGTATGTTCCTGAGCTGTATTTGAGAGACAGAGGAAAAAGGAAGAAGAAACCCACCTTTTATCAAATGTAAGTAAATTTCACACTCATCACATAGCATAGGTTTGTTCCGTCACCCCTGAATGCTAAAAAAGGAGTTGGGTCAAATATTTCAACTCATCATGACACTGGGATATGGTGGCACTGTCTCTAAAGTCTCTTTTGTAGAACAACTGGTTGAAATGCAGTGAAGTTGAGAGGTGGTGGTTTCAGTCAGGAAGCTGATCACTTCACAACCCAAGACATCCACCAAGAACTGAGGTAGTATGGATTTGTGAGGTTGGCCAAACCAGACTCAAATCAAATACAGTAGTACTGAATGATCTCTGCCAATGTCTAGTCTTTCGCTAAATAAAATTGCATATTAAAAAACATCTGCTTCTAAAAAGATGCATTCAGGAAGAAGTATGCTTTTGAAAGTTGCAAACAAAAAGGGATAATTATATATAAAAAGCTCTTTAACGTTAGAAAAAAAATATGCCCAAAAAATTAGCATTGGGAAAGTTTACATAACAAAGAACATCAGAGAAATTTGTGAAAAAAAGGGAATATTTTAAAAAGGAATGTTACTTACAATAGCTCCATCTGTGAAGAAAATTGTGAACAAACCTTCCCTACTGACATAAAGTGAAACAAATGTATAGTGTGCAGCATACCCAGATCCTCAGCAGTTTTAGACTGTTTTCCCTTTATAATTCTAATTCAAGTTGCATGAGAAATGTGGTTTCATATGGGTTTCTATCATAGATTGCATGCAGTAGGGCAGGTCTTCTGGCCTTGTTTCCCCATGCATAAAATGGGGCATTTATCAATTGTTAACAACTGGCCTATCCTAAGTGGAATTTCTGGATCATTTAAAAATGTGGTGTAACTTTTGCACTGCATTTTATTACATAGGTGCTCCAAGATAATGAATAATTTTAAAAATGACATAAACAAAATCTAACGGAAAAGGAGAATTGATTAATATCCCTTCCCCCCCCCCCAGTACTGTATGTTCTGCCAACTCTTCCTTGTTAGAGGAATACAGTTTTTCTAAGCAGAACATTATCATAATGCATTAATGTTTGGAATTATAAAGTAGTTAGCACATTTTCAATTACATAGCACATTTGGCAATTAACATTGTGTTAATCATCCAGGTCTTAATTTTATGATACTTTTAAAGAATTATCTTACCCTCCACCTAGGTAAAATGATTTGGTTTATTGTCAGTGAATACAAAGTTAGATTTGAAATTTTGCATGCAGATTTGTTCAGAGTAGCATCTGATATTCATGATAGCCATTAGGACTTAAAGCATTTCCTTTTTTCATCCTTTTGTTGCAACTCAACATTGATTAAATAAAGATTTTCCTTTTCACAAATAGGCTCCGTTTATTTACAATTGTGGTTGTTGGATTAGACTTTTCAGGGAACTTGGCTGCTTTCTATTAATATTTATCATAGTAGGATTTTTTTTTAGTTTTATTGTTGATTTTAAATTACTGTTAGTTACCCAGAATCATAGAAGTGAAATGGATGAATATATATATACATTGCATGGATATATGCATGCACGAAGGAAGGAAGGAAGGAAGGAAGGAAGGAAGGAAGGAAGGAAGGAAGGAAGGAAGGAAGGAAGGAAGGAAGAAAAAAGGAGAGGAGAGGAGAGGGAACAGTTGAGAATTGGAGGCACAGACCTCTAATGGCTTTTCTCCTTCCTGAAAGAAATGGGTAGAAAGGCTTCTTCCTTATAGGGAGCCACAAGGTTGGGCATTCTCTTTTCCTCCTATTTATTATCTCTACAAAGCCACTGAGTGAAATTATTCATCAGCATGGGGTCAAACATAATTACTAGTAATTAGATAATACTCAAGTGCGTACCTTGATCCCTTGCCCAACAGGAGATGGTAGTGCTTCACCTGTAGTAAGATGAAGTGGCTATAGATTTGAAAGATTTCTGATATCAGAGATATTCCACCTTTGGCTTTGGATGGGTTGCACTAACCTATGTGGAATTCGTACATAACTTGGGGTTCTTTTAGAATCATAGCTCCTGTGTGGAAAAAAACAGATGTTATATTGGCTAGTTATGGCCTTCTGGAATTCATAGCCACTCGTGGTTTAATAACCTTTTGTTTGGACTATTTACCACCAAAAACTTCAACTGGATATTTATTGGGGCATCTTTTCACTCACAGTGGCTTCTGTGCACACAGTAAGATTGGAAAAGACAGTTTCTCTCTGGGTTCCTTCTCTTAAGGAGCCTGTTGCATTTAGCATGGCCATTGATGAGAATTCTGGGAATTGAAGTTACGGTATATATCTGATGACATGTAACTGGCATGATAGCATGTCAATTACATATCACTGACATGATAGCAGTGTTCCAATATCTCAGGGGCTGCCACAAAGAAGAGGAAGTCAAGCTATTCTCCAAAGCACCTGAAGGCAGGACAAGAAACAACGGATGGAAACTAATCAAGGAGAGAAGCAACCTAGAATTAAGGAGAAATTTCCTGACAGAACAATTAATCAGTGGAACAACTTGCCTCCAGAAGTTGTGAATGCTCCAACACTGGAAGTTTTTAAGAAGAGACTGGACAGCCATTTGTCTGAAATGGTATAGGGTTTCCTGCCTGAGCAGGGGTTTGGATTAGAAGACTTCCAAGGTCCCTTCCAACTCTATATTATTATTATTATTATTATTATTATTATTATTATTATTATTATTATTATTATTATTATTATTATTATTATTGTTGTTGTTGTCATCGTCGTCGTCATCATCATCATCATCACCATCATCATCTGGAAGCCACCAAGTTAAGGAAACCTGATGCAGATGAACCTGAGGAGATAAAACTGATACTCCATACAACTCCGTGTGAGATGCATTTAGTCAACAAGCAATTAGCAATAGATAAAAAATGGGTTTTGCCTAAGTTCATGCAGTATGTTACAAGAAATCAGCAAAAACAACTTTGTATAGGCTTCCTACTGTGATTCTGTTAATTGAAATTATTCTACTTGTTTTACTCATTTACTTTACCTGGTATGTTTAATACTTGGAGTCCTCTTAGCTCAATAGTTAGAATGCAGTGCTTCAGGCTAACTCTGCCCACAGCCTGGAGTTTGTTCCTGACAGGCTCAATGTTAACTCAGCCTTCTAATTTTTCAAGGTCAGTAAAATGAGGACCCAGATTGTTGGGGGCAATATGCTGACATTGTAAACTACCCAGAGAGTGCTGTAAAGCAGTATGGGGTGTTATATATGTCTAAGTTCTATTGCTATTTATATTTTGATTAATAATTGTAATTATATATTGCTAGGAGACGTTGGTAATCAACAGGATATCAAGATATATAAATACATACATACATAAAATTAAATTGGCACAAAAGTGTATAGAAAAGCTGCAGAAAAAGTACCATTTCAAACATAAGCAGAATACGAGCACCTTGCAAATGCTTCCTCTCTTGATTTCAATTTCTTATCTTTGGAACAGATCTGTGAATAAATGTGCCTGTGAGTGTGACTGAATATACTGACAATATGTAATTAAATAATTAAAATAAAAGAATGTTAAAATAACTATGGGCCTTCTGGGAGATTCAGCTTTTGGCATGCTTTTTTGAAAAGCTGGCCAAAAAACACAAGGCTAGGAGAGTTCCCAATAGATAGAGATTTATAAAAATGTAAAGATCAAGGCTTTGCTTTGGACCTCAGCCAGGTGTATTATTTGATGGAAAACATGAGACTGTAGGGGAGTGAGAGAGTTCACATAGGGAGGTGCAATCATATCCAAAATGTGCTGTGCCTCAGCCATTTGGGATTTTAAAAAAATCATAATCAGTTATGTTTTTTTTTAGGTATTGCAGCTCCTTGCTTGTGCTAAATGGTTTTGGGCTTGCTGTCAATGAAGTCTCCATTACTGGAAGAGAACAAAAAAGTCAGTTGCAATGAAATCATCTGAGAACTTTTTTATTCTGATTCAGAGAGCAGTTGACATACAGCTGCCTTTCCTTTAGGCAAATTTCAACATTCATTCTTTTCCAACAGAACTGTCATCTGGATGTTTTCTACAAAGATAGAACAATGTTGCACAGTGCTACAACTCAGGTCAAATCTGGGAATGTAAGTACTTAAGCATCAACCAGGTCATTTAATATTTATTTAACTGTTGCATTCTTGAATAAACAGACATCATCAACAACAACAACAAAAGGTAGCTACCTAAGAGCATGTGTGTGTTTTTGAATTTTATAGGTTTGTCAGGATCATAGATTTTTTAATGGCAGCTCAAATGATGTTTCTAAAAAATAAGGTTCACTGTGTGATTATTTGTCCATATACTTGGATAATCATTTCCAGAAACAAATGGCAAGAGAGAAGAGAATTCCGTTCTGCTCAAGTGAGGATGAATATGAGATTTTTTAGACTCAGCAGAGAGTTAAAAATTAGAGACCCTTTTGACAGCTAGATAATCACTCTTGCCCCTTCCTCAAGAATTCAAGAGAAAAAATTATTCACTCTTAATTCTTCTCTTTGGACACACGTACCAACACCTCATAGAAAAGGGTTATAGCCTACCAGAAGGATTTAGGTAGGACCTTTTAAATTAAATAAACAATTTACTTAATTTACTTAAAAAACTTGTTACTCTAAAACAGTACTATTAGGCTCCTGGTTTTCAGCTTCATGAGAGACTAACTGAAAATTTATCAGGGAGTTAAAATTAATGTTAGTGGTAACTTACATCTTAGTGAGCTAAGATGTCTCCGAAGTAGTAGAGATGATGCTGTGTCAAGACTGATGGAACCTTTCCAGATAGACAGGAAGAGAGATTGCCCACTTGTGCTCCAGACAGCTGCTTCTCAAGAGGAGACCACAGGACAGTGGTCAATTTATAAATTTGAATGCTGGGAAATAAGGAAAGACATCAAACTTCACTTTTAATTTAACTATTTTAAAGCTAAAAGAGGTCTTCCAAGAAACAAGCTTGAAAAACTACTTGGGCACTAATCTTTCATTCCAAGAAGAGGAAAAAAAATAACAATTTAAAGATTTAAAAATGCAAAGTAAATGGCAGACAGCTAGATAAGATAATTTGAGATGAACTAAGGGAAATGTACTAAATTTGAAATATTTGACTTTATATTTGAAATATTATAACTTTTGCTATTAGTCTTGAAAGAATTAAAAACAAAATATTTTCATGGGAACAGAAATTGTTTAGTTTTTGTTTTTAAAAGAAAAAAGCAAACAAAACTGAGGCAGATTATGGGATACAAAAATAAGACACTAGAGGGAAGTAAGGAACCTAGGCAGGGGGGGGGGAGAGACCAAAACAAAGCCTGTTTGTTAGCTCTTAGTTTGATGGTTAGCAAGTGATACTTGTAAAATGACAGATAAAGATATTACACTGGAGACACTTCAAAGGATTTTTGAAGAAATGAGAAAGAAGCTCACAGCTACAATGACAGCAACAATATTTGGTCATGCAAATACAATGTTTAAAGGGGATTTTGAAGAAGACGTGAAGGAGAATAATTTGGAAGAATTCAGACCAACAGGATGAAGAACTGAAACAAATTCTAATCTATGCAGAAATATTGGAAAATAACATTTGTAGATTACAAAAGAAATTATAAAACACAGATGAACATTAAAGTGGAAATACAAATGATAAACTAAGAAAAAATTTGTTTTCTGTATAATGAGTCTTTACGGGATTTAAAAAAAAAACAAATGGTTGTTAAATCCATGAAGAAACTCCCAAGATGGGAGAAAGAAAATTTGGATAGAGATCAAATCTATGACATTTTTAATGAAGTAAATATAAATATTGTCAGGACCAAAAAGAAAGGAATATAAAGTTAACCTGCTTGATCAGGGTTAAAATAAGAAATACTTTCATAAAGTTCTGAGTACCCTTTGTGGAATTTTTGCTGAATCTGCACAGAAGTATTTAATGGTTTTTGGATTTGTGAATAAATAAAGATTAGGATATGGAAAGAAGTGTTTTATGTAAAATAAATATTAAGTTTGCTTATGATTGTTGTAAAGATTGGAGTCCCTCGTTATATATTATTTCTCTCTCTTCTTTTTCTCTTTCTCTTTTTCTTTCTCTTCTTATCATTTTTGTTTGCTTTATTTTTTACTTCAGCGTATTTTTTTTACTATTGTTAAAGTCTCTAATAAAAAGTATTGGCTTTATTTCCTATATTATTTATATTTGAAATATCTTTTCAAAAACAAATCTGTCACCTGTCTGTTATCACTTCAGAAATTATAACTATGGCAATTTGGTAGGACTGGCTGAATTATCACTCCATAACTGCAGCTTCTAATATGGCTTGCATACCATATTGGTAACCATAACAGGAACTCATACTGAACATGAATATCAGCTCACAAATATTTGACAACAGATTAATTTGAGCACACTGAATCTCTAATCATCAGGGCTTTTGTTCATAACTGGATATCCATTACTTTAATGTACAGTATCAATGGATCATTGTAGGTGCAACATCATTAAGACAACATTTTCAGATCAATTTACCCACAATGCTTTCAAATCAGGTTAGTGTGCATGTTCAGAAACTAGCCAGTACATGTCCAGTTATCAGATACAGTAAAATCTAGAAATAAACATGTTCAAACCAGCCTTCGCTTTAGAAACAAGGATGCTTGATTAAAATAAATCTATACATTGGCTGTGTTCACTCAACATGTATAAGCAGCTTATTTTCTAGACTAGAAGATTGTGTGAAAGCAGTTACTTGATAGTTAGTATGTTATGTGCAGACGATTCTCCACTTTTCAACCTAAAGTTCTAATCTGAATAGGATAATTATATTGGGGAGTAAGGTTTCCTGCCATTTTGTTCTCTTTAGCAAAAAAGACAAAAGATTTCGTGGAAGCTGATGAAACTTGCTTCCATCCCATTCTCTTTAATATGGGCAACTTTAACATGGCAACTGAGAAAACAAAGACTGAGGCTTCCCTTCTTTTCTGTGGTAATCTTAATCTAGATAACGGCTAAGCTATATTTTACCTTATGTACAGATAAACAAATAAATAAAAAGTGGGGGAAGACTGTGCCCTACATAAATAAATTAAAATAGAACTTATCCTTATTTAAGCCACAATGTATCAATTTGTTTAAAATTCTGAAAGGAATTAATATAGCTCTCACTCTCAATGTATATATTAATCTAAAAGGCATCAACAGGAATCCAGTCAAAATACGGTTGGATAGGAATATGATATATAAATTAATAAATATTAGTTATTTTGGGGGGGGGAGGTCAGATCTCCCCTTTAAAGCAAAAGCTTGCAAGTGAAAAAGAAGGCTTTAATTTTCCTATCTTTAAATTATACAGTTGGACATTTTGTATAGTGTGTTAGAATGAAAATTACATTGAATATGTGCTATTATGGACCACATTGAAGAGTTATTATCTGGTACCCCTGGAATCTTGGCAAGTGCTCGGTTCCAAGTATAGGAGAAATTCTGTGATATTTCTGACACTGAAGCCAATAGAAGCCAGGCAAGAAATTAAAATTTAACCTTAGTTCTCATGAGAGATTGACTCTTTGGAATAATCCGTATTTCAAAATGATTGGAAAGGTAAATGGTGAAAATAGGGTAATTATTCTTAATCACTTGATTATTAAAGATACCTTTAAGACATTTGAAACATTACAAAAGGAATTTCATTTAGCTAACCAGCTTAGTGACAATATGTGCAGTTATAGCACTTACAAAATTCTGTTTTTTGGTCAAATAGTCTTATCTGCCTGTGAAACACAGCTAACATTGTATTAGAGAAGCTAGAAGCTAATTTTATAGAGGCTAAATTAACTAAGCTAATTTAGTTATACCAACAACTTGAAGATTTTGCAGATACAAATAATAATATACAAAAATGTAGTAGAAATATCTTTTATTGGAAAATCAATATCCTCTGGCTTTAAGAAATATTAAATATGTTTTATATGATTTTTTT
>NW_015387666.1:161992-183984 GCF_001527695.2 Protobothrops mucrosquamatus
AGTCCAACCCCCTGCTCAGGCAGGAACCCTACACCATTTCAGACAAATGGCTGTCCAGTCTCTTCTTAAAAACTTCCAGTGTTGGAGCATTCACCACTTCTGGAGGCAGGTTGTTCCATTGGTTAATTGTTCTAACTGTCAGGAAGTTTCTCCTTAGTTCTAAGTTGCTTCTCTCCTTGATCAGTTTCCATCCGTTGCTTCTCGTCCTGACTTCAGGCGCCTTGGAGAATAGCTTGACTCCCTCTTCTTTGTGGCAGCCCCTGAGATATTGGAATACTGCTATCATTTAGGATATGTTCTGTCACAAAGAGTTTACGATATGTTGTGCCTGGATTGCCCTAAAAAGAGCGATTACATGTTCCTGGAAGAATGCCTGTATATCAGATTCTAAAACATGATTGAGCAAAATTTGTTAACCACATTATTAGAGCTTCATGAAGCAATCTGGTTTGGAAGGGGAAATAAATACATCTGATTTAAGGAGGCGCTTGAATCACATTTTCCCTTTTGAATCCAGATTGCAGCTCAGTCTTATTCTATACATATAAACCTTAAACGCTCATTTAAGTTTTAAGTTGAATCTCTATTTCCATATGAAACAGAACTGCAAGTAAATTGAAATTTATCACTAGAGATGTGCTTGAGGAAGGTATATTATATCACTCCATTCCCTTAAAGTTATGTATATGGAAGAATCTGTAAAATATTTACTGCGCAGCAAATGAATATATATGGAACTGATTTTGACTGCTAAGGTATTTTACCATTTTGAGATTAATTTTTTATCCCACACTGGGTTGTCTATTAGTGAAGGAAGCTGTAGGTATCCTGTATATCAGGATTGTAGAAATAAATTGTCACTACTAATGGCAGAATATGAATATGCTTGCTGTATGACCTACAATGCTGAAACAAGAGGAGACGACCCTATATAATGAAAAAAAAATCAGATTATTTAAACTATTAATTAGATATGAAATAGAATATAAGAGAAATATGGGAGAGAACTTTGAATCACTTTTCAATTAAAAGGTTATGTATATTATTAGGAATTTGGGTCTTATATTTTACCTACAGTATAAATAATACTTATTGCTGAATTTGAACTCTGTACAATGTGCTTCTCATTGTTTTAATCAAAGGAACTTGTTATGAGCAAAAATCTATACATCATGATAAAAAAAATGTTGTCACAGAGATAATCACCCTATACATGTAGAACAATTTTAATCCCTAGCATATATAAACAATATTTTCAAAGACTATTGTGATGATAAAGAGTAATATTTTATAAGTTTCTGAATGCTCAGGATTTCAGCAATCAATAAAAGTTAAATTTAAGAATAAATCAGTTTGGGTGTTCTATGTACAAGTGGAAGCCTATCTGGGATGCAAAAATCAGGTGATGAACCAACTATTTCTGCTGCTGGTCCCTCGGATTTTTCATATCTCAGAGCTTATGGGAAATACACGAGTATTTTCTGGAGTTAGTACGACCTCTGAATCTAAAACCATTCATACTGTACAAGAAGGTAAGTTATTTTTAGTGTGGAAAAGGAAATTATTCAACCTGTCACACATGAAGGCAAACACTCCTCGTGCTAGGCTCTAACCAAACTAAATCCAGAATTCTGTTTGGGTTGGTGGGTTATTCAATTGAGTGGAAAGCAAAAATTATACGAGTATATGGAGATGACCAGGGAAGCTATTTCAGAAGATTTCTAATGAAGAGCCAATTTTATCTTAACATGTTTTTACAAAGTGCAAATAATTTTATTTTTTTATTAAAACAAGTAGAGTAAACTTAGATGAAATGGATTTACTTAAGGTGCCATGTTTTTGTCATTATAAAGTAGCACAACTACTTTTTAGGATGTAGTATAATATCTTTTTCATAACAGAATCAATAATTCACAATAATTCAACTCATGGAAGATATAAAATAGTAATTACAACAAAGCTACTAGTTAATTTTTTTTAACTCTTTGAATACGACTTTAAATATACCCACTCTTTTATAATGTTGGGCAATTTCTTTGACAAGTGCATTTATTTTTGTTCTACTTTCTTGCCCATTTGCAGACAACAGCAATATTTACTGCATCCATTCAGTTATTCCCATTTAGACAAAAGATAGAGGTAGTTGATTCATTTCGTTAACATAAACGTACACTAGTTGTACCAAGACGTTTGACTCTATCAACTCCCCACCTCTTCCTTTCTTCGTAGTTAAAGAACGAATCGATCTTTCTAACTATATACTACAATTTAGAGTTGTATTTACTCGACAACAGAACTCAAGGCATAAGTGTTATTCTTTCTTAACCAGACAAGATTCCAAGGTAAGAAAGCCTTGTGTTGTTCAACATGTTTAGAAATTACTTGGACGTGGAGTTAAAGAATATAATTATCAAATTGGTAAACAATACAAATTTACGAGGACATAGCAAACACCTTAGAGGACAGTATCAAGATTTAGGAAAATCTTGGCAGGCACAAAGTGAATTTGGCTAGAGGAGGAAAAAAATCAAAAACATGAATTTCATGACTCAGAAGGGACTGAGAAGCCAGAAAGTAGCTCCCTGTGATTTGTTGCTTTGAGCCCTTGTAATAGAAAGAGTTGGGTTACTTAAACATGTACTATTTTTTGAAATGTACTGCACTTTTAAGTAGACTGCTCAGTATGTTCTGTCAGAGAAAGGGTACAATGCTCAGTCTGAAGAAGTGACTGCAGAACACTGAGACACCTTGTGAATTCAACAGCGTTGTTTCCATTTTTATTGTTGTTGCTGTTGTTGTATTTTGTTAGACTGAACACATATCTGTATGCTGTTTCCTAAATATAAAAACAAAGTTGTAAAAAGTTTAGTGTTAGAAGTGGATTTTTTTTTTTAAAAAAAGTAGATGTTCTAGGATGAAAGGAACCATGTCTTTAGAGTTCTCCCTTCTCAAAAGCTTGTCACCAGACATGGGTAAAGTGAATGAGAGAAGAGCTGAATGCTGGGAGAATCTCAGCATTCCAATTCAGGACTGGTAACCAAGGGTTATATGGCTTCCATGTGGAAAAAAATATAAATATGTGTGTGTGAGAGAGAGTTTGTGTGCACTGTGGTGTTCAGTGCATAGCTAGGCAATTCAACATCTACCAGATATTTGAGTGTCAAAATCATTCTCACAGCCACTTAGCCAACAGTAACAAGGAACTAGGGGACATGTAGTCCAAAACATGTGATGCACATGAACTTACTGATGTCAGATATATGGCAGTATTTTTACTAAGGAGACAAAGATTGGATCCAGGCAACACTTTTCCCCCCCAAGCTTTGCAGAGTGGTACAATGTCCAAGAACATAACAATTGGCTACCTATTTTTATTCTAGCAGGCCTCAATTACAGAACACTTATTTTGGTACTGTGGAGGCTAATTTTCTGATTCTTTTGATTCTGCTAATAATCACAATGTACAATAGATTTTCCTGTGTGTTCACTTCAGTAAACTCTGTATAAATGGAGAATAAATCTTAAATTTTGAAGTGGAAAAAAAGTTATTGTAACTCCTCTGAAACCATAGGCTTGTGAATGAGATTATGTGCTGAATGTTACTTTCACTTATTCATTGACAAGGTTGTGTGTGCTAAATGTATCTATCAAAGTCCTGAAAACATTCTTTTTAAGCCATTATTTACCTCACCTTCCTTGTTCTTCTGACTGTAGGACAAATTTCTTTGTCCTTGTGAATTCTCTGGAGAGGAACATCTATGAGAAGGTAATTATTATGAATGTGGTAATGTGCCTTATCTGAGCTAAGGTTTTACTAACATATGCTGCAGTTTATGAACATAAGCTGCTGGATAGTAATGTCCTTGAAAGGTTCATATTTATGTACTGAAAATAGTGGAACTAGTTCTTTTATTATTAAAATATTAAGTGCACCATATTTCTCATGTTATATGACATGGCAAATACAAAGAAGGCTTTAGAAGAATACACGAGAGCAGGCTCTTGGCTTTATGCCATTCCAAAGCTAAAAGACTGTGGAATCCACAGAAACTATGACAGCGAGAGCTGAGATTTCCTGTGCAACGAAAATGAAATGTAGTTTCAAGTACTCCTGCCTGTTTGCTTAAAGGCAGAATTTGCATATGCAAGTCTGGACCAGCCATACCCAGAATCCAGGGGAAGGAGTAAAAATATCCTTTCTATTGACTGAAACAAATTAGAGGTGTGCAGTTTGGACTTAAGCAAGTTCATTTGTTAATAAGCTCCAGCAAATGTAATGGGACTAAATCTATGGTACGGATGCTTAGGATGGCACACTGGTGTTAATTTTACAATATGCCTGATGTAGGTTTCTGTGTTTCTAGTTTCATGACTGGGATATTCATATCTAGGCAGGGTACAATAAAATGTTAATGTAGAAAACATATTTCTATGTTAAAAATTTTAAGAGGAGGCAAGAGGACTTTCAGAGGACTAAATAGCCTCATGGCTATATGGCTCTCTGGCCTCTCCACATGAGGCTGCATAGCCATGTTTTAACTCCTTTTTGGGAAGGCCAGGAGGGTGGGGGCCTGTCTCACCTACAGGAGAAGAATATTCCACAGGGTGGGACAATGGCAGAGAAGAGTCTCTTCCCAACCCCCCCATTGGAATTCTTTAATTGATGGGGTCTGTGACATACCTTCCCTGCCCTGTCCTAGGTGGGACAGGCTAATGTAACAGGATGAAATCATTGCCATCAATTTTACATCACAGCCATTTTCTTCTTTGTTATCCATTTATACTTTTGGAAATGTATAGAAAAATCATCCTGATATAATAATAGTTTGTTTCTACTTACTTAAATATGCATACAATGTGTTGATGAAAATGGGAGACGTCTGCCTCCCTAAGTATTTATATAAAATATTTCTTTGTTTTCCTTCGGCTAGAGAAATTCAGAACATTAAAAAAAAACATAAACCCTATTTGCAGTCACTGAAATGCAATATACTGTAATGAAAACAAGCAATGAGAGAAGAATGAAACATATTAGCTAAGCAGATGAAACCAAAAGCAGGAATGGGTATTAAAGTCTAAAAAAAAGTGACAAGACCAAATGTCAACCGAGATGTTTGGACAATTAGAAACAGCAAAACTTGGAGATTGAAAGTACCATTAAATGTAGCTAAAGCTACAGGGCCTCAAACAGAGACAAAATGAGTACCAGCAAAGCCATTTTGAGGAACATGTTGATTATCTCATCCTTCTCCTTCAGGCTCATCATCCAGCAAATGTTTGATAATGGCAGCATTTACAACCTGGAAGTTCTGACATTATGAAGGTGTTCATCATATAGCCAGCATTTGTCTGCGGGTCAGCTATCCTACTGTTGCCTCTATGCCCACTCCATCATCAACGGATACAAGCGAGTCTTGACTGAGGCTGCGGAGGCAACGTACTTTTTCTCATTAAGTGAAAAGCGAAGGCCTTCTTGGCTGATCTGTCAACATTTGCAGCTGTTGCCCTAGTAGTGACTGAAGCAGCTGCTCCTACTGAGCAGCTCCAGCCAAAGAGGAAGTCAAAGAACAAGTCTGATGAAGACATGGGCTTTGGGCTCTTTGACTAACCACCTGTTGTAGGCTGAGTAGAGTGGAATTCAAAGGAAATAAATAAAAGTATACTTCTTTACAAAAAAAATAATCTTCAGGGCCATCACATTTCAGAGTATCAGTTTTCTGATTTTGCAAACAGGTTTATTATCACTTATGTTAAGAAAGGTAATCCTGATTACTTACTTTGTCAGTGTTTTGTATCTATATTGTCACTTTAAAAAAATATATATTTTAAAAATTGCATTTGAGAATTGTGTCCAAGGTATGCTATCCTATT
Source organism: Protobothrops mucrosquamatus (assembly GCF_001527695.2). Taxonomy (NCBI): domain Eukaryota; kingdom Metazoa; phylum Chordata; class Lepidosauria; order Squamata; family Viperidae; genus Protobothrops; species Protobothrops mucrosquamatus. The sequence continues at coordinate 167,864 of NW_015387666.1, forward strand.
CTATAATCTACGAGAGAGATCAAGCCAGCCAAAGTAATCAGTAAATACACTCATCTGAAAATAATTTGTATGTTTTACTTTAAATATTTTGCTATTACATAATTTAAAGGCATATAAGTTTTTAGATTTTATTTATTTATTTTTGTGGGGATGCAAGGTCTTGTTTTGGTACATGTCTTAGTGAGACCTTCTGGTTTAATTTTTTAACAAGAAGCCTCTAAGGTTTATATAGCTTAGAGCTGTGGTGGCGAACCTATGGCATGCGTGCCACAGGTGGCACGCAGAGCCCTCTCTGTGGGCACACGCGCCATCGCCCCAGTCCTAGGCCTTCAGCTGGGTTTTATAAAACCTTTTCACTTTAGGCCTCTGCCACCTTGTGCAAAAAAAAAAAAAAGATTCAAGCAATCAATAAATTTCAACTTCTCGCAGGGAAAAAAATCTCGCAAAGTTGGAATTGATTGATTGAACTTTTTAGTCTCACCCGGTCTGCAGTTATCACTGCAGCCTTGCCCACCCAATGGGCCACACCCACCCAATGGGCCATGGCCACCCGGCACCCGACGATACATAAGTGGGTTTTGGGTTGCAGTTTGGGCACTCGGTCTCTAAAAGGTTTGCCATCACTGGCTTAGAGCTTCACTTAGTCTCACTCCAACATCAGGCAGTGCTGTAGCATCTTAACCTCAATTGAGCTTTGTTGGGGATGTCACTCTAGAATGAACATACCACCACCAGAAAGTCTTCCTTGTGAATAGTACACAGTGTATCTCTGCCAAAGATAATGTTTGATCCATGGAATGCTCGTCTTATCTAACACTTTGCTACCCCATTCAGAAGATCTTCCCCAGGCAATATGGTGTGCTATTCTAGTGAATTCAGTTATGCAACAAAGAATGAATATTTTGGAGATTAATCCTTGTCTATCTTAAATCTGACAATCAAGACATGACAGTTTGGAGGCACACCAGACTTAGAATACTCAGGATGCCTTGTAGAACCATTTTTAATTATCCATTCTCTTAGTGAGTTTGGATTTCTGGAATAGATCTAATGATGTGCTTACATTATAGAGAATTTAAAAAGCATCCTGTTGATTTTACCTGTTAACGGGGTTTTCATATAGTAGATAGACGTCAGTCTAAGTGGGTTGGGTAAACAGTGTTGTAGAAATTCATAAATTGTGTGCCTGCTTTGCAAGAGGGGAGGACTTGTTATCTTTAAAATATATTTGTCAGTATACACCTGGGAGGGACAATGTATGTATTTGTCTGTCTTGTATTTTTTTTCCCTTATTATTTCCTTATTTTGTATAGTCTTGTCTAGTTTTGTTTTGTTTTTCTCCCTTTTTTGGTGTTTGTGTTTTAAGATTTTGAATAAAATAAAAAAAAAATGTCAAATAAAAGTATCCTGAAAGAAAGCAACAAAAAAACAGGTTTGCATCAAGCCAAGAAAGTTGTATGGAGAGATAGCAGACTGCTCCCTTTTCTACTAGAATGCCTCACCTACATTCAAATCCTTCTTTGGGGGCAATGGGCAGATCCTCTAAGCTGATCAGTGGGCAAAATCATTGTAAAGGCTTCTACTACTTACCTTATGTTTCAACATAATCATAAGGGTTGAAACAGGCACCTAGGATTTCAGTCACAGTGGGCAACATTCTGGTGGCTGGTAAAGTGATTTAAAAATAAAAATAAAAAAAAGTTTGATTATTTTCCCCTGGATTTCGAAAGGGGAATTTGGGAGATTTTCCTTGATAGTGTTTTAAATAAGACCCAGCCACTTCAAAGTTAAAGTTAACATCTCCATTTTTAGATGGTTTCTATCTCCAAGAGGTGGGAAAGAGCAGGGCCACTATTGGGAAATTTGGTTCAGAAGTGCATTTGCAGTCCTGGACTGTAAATGGACTACTATGTCCAGCATAAATATGATGGTCAATTCATACCAATACTAAATGGTATGTTATGCAATGCTATGTTAATGCTAAACTAGAATATTTAAAGACAATGTTGTTTTTAAAGCATAGCCTACTTGGATAAAACCATAATGGAATTGAATTCATGCATAATGGTAAGTCAAAATCAAACAATCCAGCATTGTTTAGCATGATATATGAATGTAAACCTCTAGTTTACCAACTTGTTATGTTACATGTCACTATCAGCGGTCTTCAAGAAATTATATGAAGACATGCATAATAGGAATAAGGGGCAAAGACTTCAATAAGAAATTGCCATTTACCATTTTGCCTTATCACCTTTCAGCCATTTGTGTGCATCTATTTGTGTGGATCTATCTTAGATGAAGTATATGAATGTCTAAGGTTGAACTCTAGTTTTCCACTGAAAAAACAAAAGCAAATCTTTCCAGGCATCTTCAGTAAAGAATTCCCAACTTAGTGATCCCCTGTTGGTCGTAGTTGGCGTTTAGGAGAAGACATACGTTTCACCATCTGGATGACTAAATTCCAATAGTGAAAGCATTCTAAACTCAGTGCACAGTAGCAACAATCAAATGAACTGTTAAACACTGAGTGATTCTCTGAGTTATCTTGAGAAAAGACTTGTGTAAATGTATCTATATCTATCTATTTCTTATAATCTAGGTCTATATCCCTATCCCTATCCCTATATCTATATATATATTATTAATTTAATTTATATACTATTATTAATTTAATTTATATACCGCCCTTCTCCCGCAGGACTCAGGGCGGTGCACAGCATATTAAAACAAGTACAAATACAAAATACAAAAAATATAGACCCCTATAAAACCAAATTAAAAACCAAATATTAGTGCTTTTTTTCTATAAAAAAAAAAAGGTGCCGGAACTCACACACATCATACAACCCGCCTTGCCTACCCTATAAGGTTCCATCCAAAAAAGGTGCCAGAACTCCATTCTGGGTGTTCTATGAGAAAAAAAGCCCTGTCTATATCTATATCTTTATCAATATCTTATAATCTATGTCTATATCCTCCCTATCCCTATCCCTATCCCTATCATCTCTGTCTCTGTCTCTGTCTGTCTGTCTGTCTGTCTGTCTGTCTATCTATCTATCTATCTATCTATCTATCTATCTATCTATCTATCTATCTATCTATCTATCTATCTATCTATCTATCTACCTACCTACCTACCTACCTACCTACCTATATCTATATCTATCTATATCTATATCTATATCTATATCTATATCTATATCTATCTAGATTATATTGGTTGGAAACATGCAGAAGAGGCCTTCATCCTGCAGTGGATAGACAATGGCTAAAATGATGATTATGATCTATATCTATATCTATACCTATATATCTAATCTTAATTTATACCTATATCTAATCTATATATCTGCATCTATATCTATAAATCATCTAATTATATTTGAGCACATTTTTCCAGTCTCTTAACATTCCCTAGAGGATTGGATGGAGTTTAATGGAAGAAGAAATGGATAAAATATTGTGCTGCTCATGCCACTTCTTAAGCACTTTTAAAATGGACATCATTGTCATAATCATCATCATCATCATCAAAAATCCAGTTTCTTTTCAAAAAGCTAAATCACAGCAAGCTTCTATTTAATCAATGCACATGGGATACAATACATAGAAAAAGTCTTTCATACTGACCTTATTGGCATTATGGCTTATACAGTATACATAATTAGGTAACAATATGTATTTTCAGGGTTCAAAGGATTGATTGACATTTGCTTAATTTCAGCAATTTCAATTACTATAGTTCTTTAAAAACTAAAACGTTACCAGAAACTTTAACCTACGCATTTACAGGTAAGGATTGATATGAAATGGAAAATCGAGGCCATGTAGATTTATTTATTTATATTTTATATTTCTAAATAGCTTAACCCCCTTAAAGAGGGGCTCTGGGTGGTGTACAATGTAATACAATTGATAAATAAAACAACATATAAAGATTGACAAGAAAATTAAAGTGGATTAAAAATGTTAAAATTATACACTAATGACAAACATCAAAAGGGTAAAAATGCTAAAATGACCATTGGTTAGTACAAGGTAGAGGGGCTCATCTGGCTAGTCCCATGGTTGAATGGTCCTCTGTGCCCCTCCCCATGCAAGGCTGCAAAGCCAAGATTTGACCCCTTTGGGGAAGGCCAACAGATTGGGGGATTTCCTCACCTATGAGGGCTGGATGTTCCCCAATGAAGGGGCAGCCACAGAGAAAGCCATTTTCTTAGACCCTGTCAGTCAAAATTATTTGATTGATGGGGTTTGTAGGACACCTCTCCTGCCTGATCAAGTGAGATAGGCTGATGAGATGGGGCAAAGCCAGTTCTATGGGTAACCTGGCCCTATGACATTTAGGGCTTTATAGGAGATGACCAACACTTTGAATTGGACATGGAAACAAACTGGTATCCAGTGCAATTCACAGAGCAAGGGTGTTATATGTGGCCTTTTTTCAGGCACTCAGAATAGCTTGCACTGCTGCACTTGCACCACCTGAAGTTTCCAAATACTTTTCAGAGGTAGCCCCATGTAGGACATGTTGTAGTAGTCCAATGAGTGACCAAGCATAGAGCCTCCCTGTCCAGGAAAGGGCATAGTTGTCGCACAACGTGGTGTTGGAAAAAGACTCTGCTGGCTTCACCCATGACCTGCTTATTGAGCAGAAGCCATGACTCCAAAAGGACCCCCAAGTTACACACTGGGTCTGTCTGGAGTGATGCAACCCCATCCAACACCAAATATTGATAAACTGCTAGGTACAGAAGGGCCCACTCACAGACATTCCATTTTACTGAAGTTAATTTAATTTAGCATATTTCTTCCCCTTTTAGTGGAATTCCTCAGCCTGGTTTTCTCCAGATGTGACGGATGTCCCAACATGGCTGTTCCCTTGCAAAGCATTAAATACAAGGCACTGCCTTTCAAAATGATGCCCCACCTGGCTAGGAACTTTGAGAATTCTGAGAGTTCAGCACATCTGGAGGCCACCAGATTGAGAAATGCTGTCTGATGAGTTTTATAATTGATTCTAATTCAGATAAATATACAGCTGCAATACTTGGAGTCTCTGCTGTGTGTGTTCAATGGTCTGAGAGGCTACATATCATCTAAATGGCAACGAGTCATGTAGCTTTTGTTGATTTAAATGAGAAGTGAAGGTGCTCACTATCTCAAGTGTGGTTCTTGGTAACTAACAATATCAGCAGTTCCACTGTTCCTGAAGGCTGACTTTTCTTGACATTGATCTGGAAACTCTCTTGTTTCAAAACGGAACATTCTCTTAAGGTTTAATTTCAATCCAGTCTGCAGCCACAAAACTCACTCTCTGTTATTTCTCACCTCCAACTAGACAGCAACTTGGCTGCAGTAAATACCAGCCAGTGGGTTAAGAAAAAAAATGTTGCCATTCGGTGTAGGTATCTATTAAAATTATTCACAGTGCTGTTTTATTAAAGAAAGCACAGTGTTGGCAGAGAGCCATGCTACATAAATATCCCTTGGTTAAGATCTAATAAAGTAGAACGTCCCGACTAATGTTCAAAATACCATATAACAAGATGTGCATGTCAGATTATATAAAAGTGAAAGTTAAAAGCAGATTAATGGAAAATTATTGCACCCTAAACTAACATAGATATGCACATAGAAAGACGTGCTATTGATTCCATGTGTATCCTGCATAGTTCCCTGTCAGTGGAAAGCTTTAGTAAATTATTCTGCTGGTTTTTTTGATAAGAAAAAAAAGATAGTTTTTTTTATACCACAACCAGAACTTGATTACATTTAAGGAATGTTATTTTTTTACCAATAACACTGTCCCCTGAGTTTTGTCCTGAACCAGTGGGTGTGAAAAAGCATGAACACTTGAGAAATGCTTCTTAGTTATCAGTCAGTATTTAAAGCCTTGAAATTAAAGCCAATGAAGAATTTGTGCGGCTCCTTCAAGACTAACATATGCATTTTTCTTCGTCTGGGATATAGTCCATGTTGTCAGATATACAAAGTCCTTTAAAGAAGAAGTATTACAATACTGATTTATGACATCAATCCATGCTGTTTCTGCTAATATTTCCAAGCAGGCTAACATGGGGTATCAAAGGTTAGGGAAAGTGGTGGGATTCAAATATGTGAACAACCGGTTCTCTGTGTGGATGCTACTTCCGGAAGTCTGTTCTGGGGCTGGGCAACAAAATATTAGCTACCAGTTCTACCAAACTGGTGCAAACCAGCTGAATCCCACCACAGGTTCGGGAACACCAGCACTGTCCTTCCTTCTGAATAATTCTAAAAATGCATTTCTTTGCATCAGCAGAAGGTGATGCCATCCAGCAATGCTCACTGAGGAGTATCTTACACCCTTGACCTGGCACTGTTTGCATCCTGGCATTATACCGGCCAAACAGTGCATAACATTGTGTTTCTTTGTGTGCATAAGCATGCTGCATGTTCTATGAAAAGTATTTGGAAAGGCAGCTTTGCAAAACATTGGGGCTAGCAAAACAGCCTTTGCAAAATATTAAAGATCTGTGTTCGATGAAAAGTTAGTGCAATGCATCGAAGGTTCACATATGGATAGAATTGCGACTTGAGGACAGTCCCAGAAGAATTGTTGTCATGTGCAGACAACTAGGAAAAGTTTTCAAAGCAGCTGCATCAAGTCTTGCTTTGATGCTTCAAGAAGGAGAACTTTGCTCTAACCAAATGAACCGTGTCAAGCATCCCTTTCATATACTTTGCACAGTTCCCTCTTTCCTTCACACACACACACACACACAGACACACACACACACACACACACACACACTTTACTTTTGCTGCTAACCCACACGTATGCATACAGAAAGACAAAATGTAAGAAAAGAGTCCAATTCTTTTCCATGGTTCTTATCACATCCTTCCTTGTTCCTCTACAACAGCAGGCTCTTTGGATTACATATACTTATTTATTTGGGCTTTCTTGGTGCAGAAAAGAAGCCAATAATTCTTGCCTTTTTCTGAACCTGATCATTTTGAAAGGGGAATCTTCTCAAGATAGCTCAAAAAAGAAGCTCAAAATTGGCAGAGTGGAGTTCATCTTCAAACTTTTCACCGAACTGTCCCAATGGAATAGTGGCACGTCAGCTCTTAACCTGACAGCTCAGGGTTGTCACGTAAAAAGAGTGAAACCAATTGCCAAATAATTTGTGACAAGTCTAAAGATATAAAAGAAGTCCTGTCACTAAAGAAGAGACTGCCCCCACCCTCCATCAAATCCAATAATTTTCAGCAGAATGTAACCAGCTAGCTACTCAGGTGCCAAACAACACATGCTTCAAAAAATCAGCTATTAGTTTTTTAATGAATAATATTACTGCTGGTACAAAGCTGGTGTCGGTACGAAACATATATCTCATTTATTATGCTGCTTTAAAGGCAACACTGTGGAGGAAAGCAGTATACAGTAGCCTATTTACCATATTCAATATGATTGCCATAATGAAATCAATCTCAAGTAACCTTTATTTAAAATGCAAAAGCAAAAAAAGCTTAGGCTGCTGAACAGATAAGTTGGAAGTTCTGGTAAAATAGATGGAAAGGAATATTTCAGTAAAATTACAGCCTTACTGGGAACAAAAATAATGGTACTAATACATTCAAACTAAGATTTATTTGTGCTAGGGCCATCTATATTCAGATCAGAACCACGGGCTGACGTGGACATCATTCAGCCTAATACATCATTTTGTAAGGGTAACACGAGAGCTGGCAATTTTTAAAGGTATATTGTGTAGAAATAGCTGCAACCACCATAATAAGAAACAAACAAATATACTGCAGTGCTTTGCCAGTATCTACTTCTGGGATGGTTTTGGATTTTCCAGACTAGAATGTAGATCTAATTTTTTTGGTGGTCTCTTTCTTTTAATTATCAATGAGGCTGACTTTATTTAGCTTCCAAGTCCAGGCAAGGTGCTAAAATACAATGACAAACAGTGACTATAGAAAAAGAGCAGGAGGGAGAGAGGGAGGGGGTGATATCTCACAGTAAGCCTATTGGCTCAAGAAGCCTATATGTACTATAAAGTAATGAGCTCAGTGACCAAGCACATAATTTGCAGATGGAATGTCTTAGATTCATTCTCTGGCATCACCAGGGAAAGTGATGGGAAAAGATGGGCAGCCATTTCCCTCAGTGTTAACTACGACAAGTCCTATAAAAGCAAGCAAATTTCAGAAGCATTCCGGAATAGATATGTTCAAACATCTAGTAAGAGCTATTTCATTACTGCTTTCTGCTATGCAAGGAGAGAAGAGAAAGTCAGTTGAGCGGGGGAAGGATAATGGCTAAGATTGGAAAGCAGATCAATGTTTTCCAATCTTAGCCATTTTAAGATGTGTGGACTTCAGTTCAAGTTGAGGTCCACACGTCTTAAAAAGCCTAAGATTGGGAAACACTGCTATAGATGAAAGCATTAATATCTCCTTTACTTTTGCTGCTAACCCACAGCTTGCATTTGCCCTATCTGCTTCCCTAAGTTTTGTTTAGCCTTTGTGTAGCAGACATTATTCAGTTACATGGACCAAATGGTCTGATTTTCTATAAACTTCTTCCCTTTCATTTATTAGGTTATTAACCTTCATAATTTTGAGCAGAGGTGGTGATTTCTCTGGCCTAATTCTTGGGATCCTGATGGGAGTGTTTCGAGAGCAGCAGTGCTCTTTGGAAATTACTTGTAATAAATGAATTTCAGCCTGAACAGCTGTTCCTGAACATTCGCCATCTGAAATCCCCAAAGCCTAGAAACTGGGTATGACTACATTTATTTATGATTTTACTATACCCTCACACGAAAATAATTAATCCATAAGCTAAGGGTTGCTATTCAATAATAATAGCTATGTCATTTAGAATACCAAATTCTATTTTACTTACTCCTGTAAACATCTACTGATTTATTTAGCATTCTCTGAACTTAGAGATAGAAATTTGAAGGATACACTAGCCATATGGTAGACAAATCAATAATCAGTGGCATTTCTTTTTTGCAGAATTTAGTGGTTAACAATGCCTCTGAAAATAGATTAAAACTTAAATTACAAGTTAAACATGTTTAACTTCCAAACATGTGAATAGCATTATTTATTCAACTGAAAGCAGCAACAATTTTAAAAGTGTCTAATTCTTACACTGTATCCTGTGTCTTGATACAGAACATTAAGCTTCAGTTAATATGGTAACTGATAGATATAGTTAGTAATAACAAAACACTTGGGATTCTAATCAATCTATTCTAAAATCAGTGCCTTTAAGAAGAATTACCCCTGGATTGTCATGGGACATAATGCTTGATGAGCATCCAATCTGCATCACATTATTACAAGGAATGACAGGCCTATGGTTGCTTCATTGTCTAGCTATTTCTTCTGTGCAATGAAAGACTAAGATATTGGAGCTGTACATTGATTGTATACACACATACATATACACCCACAAACAGACAAGCTACTTTTGATATCATCATTGGTCTGGGACATAGTATACATGCAGGTGTATGTACCTTGAAAAAAGAAAGAAAAGGGAACTTCAATATGTGTAAGGCAAGAATATAAGAAATGTGATCTAGGGACCACATAAGAATGTTCAATATTCCTCCTCCTCCTCCTCCTCCTCCTCCTCCTCCTCCTCCTCCTCCTCCTCTTCTTCTTCTTCTTCTTCTTCTTCTTCTTCTTCTTCTTCTCCTCCTCCTCCTCCTCCTCCTCCCCTCCTCCTCCTCCCCTCCTCCTCCTCCTCCTTCTCTTCCCTCCTCCCCTCCTCCCTTCTCCCTTCTAATCAGAATGAGGGCTTAAAGCTTGCCAGGCATAAAACCTGATTTTATTCTTTAAAAGCCTGAAACCCTCTCCAAGTGGATGTCTCAAAGGTGCTTTTTCAAAAGGCAACTAGACTATGTTTTTTCCCTTTTTCCCAAAGATGTTTCACTTCTAATTCAAGAAGCTTCTTCAGTTCTGGCTGGATGGTGGGGCGGGGGGGGGGATGGAAGGATTAGTTCTGATGAAGCCTCGGATGAGGAGTGAGATGTCTTCCTTTTCCTTAAAAGAAAGAAACATAGTCTTGTTGCCTTTTTTTGAGACAACATGACCTGATTGACTGAAAATCTTCCTAGACATTTCTCCAAGTGGATCTTAGTGTCATCTATGTTAGGGGTTCAAATGCTTTGCCATGTAGAACTTGATGCAATCCTTGAACCAGCAGAAGTTGTAAACTCTGCTTTCCTGACCCCATTGTATTTTTTTAAAGACCACAATTATTATTTTTATAAATAACTCAAAGTGGTGAACATATCTATTATTCCTTTCTCCTTCTATTTTCCATACAACAACTGTGTGAGGCTGAGACAGACTGACTGGCCCAAGGTCACCCAGCTAGCTTTCATGCCAAAGAAGGGACTAAAACTCAGTATCCTGGTTTCTAGCCTGGTGCCTTAACCACACTAGACCATTTTTGCCTCTCACTCAAGACTTCCTGGCATAGATTGCCCCATATAGAGTAGTTGTGTAACTAACTGATAGAAGAGAACATTTGTAACTCAGGGTTGAACTCAGTCGTGGAATTCAGCTGGTTCGCACTGGTTCAGCAGAACCGATACCTAACTTTTTGTTGAGTTCGATGAACCAGTTACGATAAATCTGCAAGGCACATCGCACTGGTGACACTGCTGCCACAAGGCGTGTCATGCCAGTGATGAGATCAGTGTGGCATGCATTACACTGGTGATGATGTCAATGCAACACACGTCGCACCGGTGATGACATTAATGTGACATGTGTCACACCGGTGATGACATAAATGCAATATGCATTGCACTAGTGAGGATGACAATGTGACACGTGTCACGCTGGTGATGACAATGCGGTGATGACGAATACGCAAGGCATGTTGCGAACAGAACTAGTTGTTAAATTATTTGAATCCCACCACTGGTTGAACTATGAGATACTTGGTGCTCTTTGAGCTTGGTTATTTTCTTGCAGACATTTCATTACCAAAGGTAATGGTAAACTCATCTGTGCTAATCATTAATCTGTGACTAATTCATACCACAGTGACACTAAAATCTTTGGGCACATAGGCAAGCCCAGAAACAATCTAATCCCAAGAAATCTCTTAATTCTCTGTATATACCAGAGTGATGGCGAACCTTTTAGAGACTGAGTGCCCAAACTGCAACCCAAAACCCACTTATGTATCGTCGCTGCTGGGTGGGTGTGGCCTGTTGAGTGGGTGTGGCCAATTGGGTGGGTGTGGCCCATTGGGTGGGCATGGCTGCAGTGGTAATGGCAGACTGGGTGGGACTAAAAAGTTCAATCAATCAATTCCAACTTTGTGAGATCTTTTTTTTCCTGCGAGAAGTTGAAATTGATTGATTAATTGAACCTTTTTTTTTTTGTACATGGCGGGGAAGGCCTAAAGCGAAAAGGTTTTATAAAACCCAGCTGAAGGCCTAGGACTGGGGCGATGGTGCGCGTGCCCACAGAGAGGGCTCTGCATGCTACTGTGGCACGCGTGCCATAGGTTTGCCACCACAATACCAGACCTTCTGGGGAACCCAATTGTTCAGATGTGATCGTAAGACAACAGCAGCCTATGATAGCTAAACTGCAACTCTTTTTAACTTCATCTTTTTTTTTCATTTTTTTGAAATCTATTATATGCTGACTCTGTAAACCGCTTAGAGCGGACTGTAAAGCACTATGAAGTGGTATATAAGTCTAAGTGCTATTGCTATATCATCATCTCCTTTCATATCTGCTGCAAGTGAAAAGATCTTCACCTGCCTCCCTAATATATCTTTAACTTGCAAACTTCAAACTGAACTTGCTACAAACAGAAAAATTTTAGACTATAAGAAAAATATCACAGAATGAATTAATGATGTCTGAATAGCCAGGTCCCAAATGTACATTCTCATGAAGTCAGAGTAGTAGGGAAAAAAAAAAGTTAAACACAGCTGGCCTTTGATTGCAAAATAATCAAAAGAACTATGTGACTAACCTGAGCTTTCCACCTAAGACAAACATCTCTACATTCATTCATATGTTAAATAGAGCTGCAGAGAGTCCTGCCAACTTCTTTGTTTAGTTAATTACTGCAAGTGCTCTTGCTTGCTTATGAGAGAGAAGAGAAACAAGCAGGAAACTCAAAAAAACACATGTTCCTGAAGACAGCAATCACTCATGCCTTAGACAGACTTTTTAAGCATGCTTGCTTGAATCTCTTTCAAGCAAGCGCAATTTAAATCTACCAAAAGCCTTCTCAGTTGACCATTTGTCTGACTGAGCTTCTGCTAAAGGAGAAAGAGAGTCAGGCCCTAGACACAGCAAAGCCATTTTCACTTGGCTAGGGATCTGAAACTTAGTTTCAATCACATTCAATTCACACAGCCACAATCGCCTTTCCAATGTCCTTGCTACCAGTATTATTAGGGGCAATAACACCACACTATAGACTAAGCTGCTTCTCTGCTTTGGGTCATTTCTTCAGCCATCTCACATACATGACTCTATGTAGCTTATATCAAAATAGAAATAAATACATATTATAAAAACTCATAGCAGCTGAGCATCACAAAATGCCAAGAGATGGGCTCTACTACACACCCAGAGCAACAAGACCAGGCAACCAAATTTTCAGGGCCTTCAGAAGGCCATCAGGATTAGGACTAATCTAATTTCAAAGGGATGGTGTTCCACAATGCATATCAGAGAAGGCTGTTATCCTGAACGCTTAGCCAGAGATACCCAGAGCATGGCCCTCCTACTGGGCCCAATAGACTGAGTAGAAACAGTTGGGGAGAGATGGTCCTATAAATAACTTGGTCCCAAGATTATTCCAGCAAATGGCATTGTTTCTCACTAATCCACATACTTTTCCTTTGCTTTCTGAGATGTTTGCAATCATAGATGTCTTCACCCACCCATGTCTTCCCATTTTAGCTCCTTTGATATTAAAACAGTCCCTTTCTATTTGTTCCCCTCTATTTTTGTTCCTAATGCTACCAGCTCTAATGCACATTGGTCTTTTGATTTTACATTTCTCTATGATCCATGGAAACTTTGTAGTCAAGAGAAACCAATAGTTCAGGTTTGTACAAACAGAGATGCTTAAAAAAATTAAGGAAGGGAAGCTTTGCAGTATTGTGGGCAGGTGGTGGGAAAGAAAGGGAAGCAGGCTTAGCCCAGCTTAGGAAGAAACTGAAAAGGTGCCCAATAGAAAACAGAACAATTGAATGGAGCATGAGTTTCTGGTTTGAGGATAGGTCACAGACAACCAACAGCAAGGTTAAACAATCAACAACAACAATCAGCAACTGCCAACCAGAAGAGAACATGGCAGCTGGAAACTCAGGACGAGATGGCTTCCCAGACCAATGACCAGATGCTAGAAGGGATGGACTATGCCAGGCAGTGCAGCCAGTTGTAGTTGTGACTATATTGGAAAAAAATGCTGGAGAATGGCTCCAGTTTTGAACTGAAGCTGGAAAACATGGTTTGGATTACATTGTGTAATGGCATGTGGGAGTGATCTCGGGAGTTGAAACAATGAGGCACAACCAAAGGGATAGTCTAATAAAATCCAGTTTATCTGGCAGCAGGAATGTGGGAAGGACAAGTGACCCAGAGGAGATCCTACTGGTTTAGGGAGCTGTAAAGGGAATGGGAAAAAGTCTGGAAGGTGTTTTTTTTCCCTCCCACAAATAGCGGGTTTGTATTTATACAAATGTTTTTTTTAAGTTATGATTTTTTTTCTATACTCCCATACTCCTATACATAATATACATAATATTTTAAAAGCAGCAGAAAATAAGAGTTCTGATCATTCTTTTTTGTATTAAACCATTTCATTCTTTTGTTTCCTGGACGCCTAAAGCCACATTCATTGAACTTAAAGTTCCTGAAGTCAACAAACATTTTGTTCCATGATGAAGATATAACATTTAAATGTGATGTTTTAACCAATATAAAAAAAGCAATTTAAAATGCTTTAATGACTTTGGTAGAATGAGCCACAACAAAAAGTTCAAGTTAAGCCTCAGAATATGTAACTTACAGGATAATCAATATTAGGTTTTACAGATAAAGTATAATACTAAGAAAGCTAATAGAGTACAGTTCTTAATAGATTACATTTTAAAGCTAGATCTCATAGAATTCAATGAATATTTCTGCCCTATATCTCCCCAACTGCACACACAATCCCTGTTCATGCTGAATTCACAAGGATTAAGCACATGATTTAATGTAGCCTACCCTGACATTTGAAAAGTATTTAGTATGGTACTACATGATATTTTCATTGTGATTTAGTGATTTAATGCAAAAAAACAAATAGCCCTAGCAGCTGAGGTAAAAATTATGTAGTAAAACAGAAGGATTTCAGGGTGGGGGTTTGCTTGGTTCGCCTGAATGAATGTAGAATATTTTTCATTCCTTTTTCTATCACCCTTCACTACATTTTGAGATAAGGATTTCTAGAGCCTGAAGAAATTATTCTCATCCTCATCTATTTTATTATGCAATATTGTCCAAATTGCTCAGATGTCTATGCTGCGAAGCGCCAGATTGCCGATGACTTTATTAACCTCTCAGTAATGTTCATCACCAAGGACTGTATTGCTTCTTTGTGGTTCACCTGGGAGACAGAGGAACGAGGGAGTCATTTTATGTCATTTCCAATCCATTTTTTTAGGGTTGCTTCAAAGGCCACTTGTCCATTGAGCCATGGCGCCTTGCATGGATTGTTTTTGTGCCCACATCGTTCAACTGCTATATACAATTGCTGAAATGATTGTCAGAGTATTTCGGGATACGTTGTTCTCAATATACGCATGTTACAGAGTTTCATTTCTCTAAGATCAAGTAAGCTGATGAAGTTTGGGTAGGGTTTTTTGGCCAATTAAATAGTTCCTGTATTTTTCATGTATATTTTAATGCATTTTAAAATGCACTCTTTTTCACAAGTCTGAGATTTTAAACTGTAATACTAAGATGAGTAAGCCTTGAATGGTGAAATGTAACAAGGATGGAAGCTTCTTGGCCAATATTTTAGTTTCTCAGCCATTACTTCCCCAGAACAATTTTTGCAGCAAGTATTACCTATATATGTGTACTCTAAAATAAATCCCCCTACATTCAGAAGGATTTATGAACAATTATTTGGCCTCATCAGTAATTTAATTTTGCTGGGCACTATCACAACAATAATGTGTTAACCAACAGCAAAAACATTAGTATTAAGATGATCACAGTTCAGGTTGTTTTACTTTGTTAAACATTGTCTGAATTTCATCACAGGTTATAAACATTGAAAGAGATTGTTCAGTGGATGACACCTGTATTTCTCTCATAGATAATGGCAAATTGTAAATGCAATGATAAAAAATAAAGCCCATCTCATAAATTACACAGCACAAATTATTCTCTCTCTCTAATTGCTAATGACTCATTGTCATTGCTGTTGGCAGGAACGATTAAGTGCAAAAGGGCTACGCTGATGTTCATGTGATTCAGTATTTTCAATAACGCATTAAGATGGCTGGAGTGGAGAATATGCTAATCATATGTGTTGTTTACACAGTGATGAAAAGAAGCAAAAATATCTCAGTAATCAGGGTAAGATAGAAAGATAGAGAGACAGAGCTTAAGCCTCATCTTATTTCTATGTGACTCGGATTGGTTTTCCTATGCTCTCATGCAGTCTTTTCCTGCATGGTGACCTCCACATGACTTGGGATTACAATTCCCTGAATTCCAACAAAATGGCTGCTCAGTTCAGTTGGAGAAATTCCAGGATTTGTAGTCCCAACACATATTAAGTATGCTATATTAGGAAAGGCTGAAACTCTGCATCCTGAAAACTTTTCTACTAGGACTTCTGGGGGAGGTATAGCAAACTGAAAACAGCTCTGCAAAAATGGATCTGGCTCACATGTGCCCTAGCAGGCTGCTTCCCATCAGGAGACTGCAGAACAGCAGTTTTCCACAGGTTTGAGTGCTGAGAGCTAATGAGATTAAAGTCACTTGTTGAGATAGGTGGCTATAGAAAAAATAAAATAAAATAAAATAAAATAAAATAAAATAAAATAAAATAA
>NW_015387666.1:184262-188368 GCF_001527695.2 Protobothrops mucrosquamatus
ATAATAATAATCATAAGCTTAAGAATTTTAAAAACCATAAACAGCAAAAAGTGATATAATATTTTTTATCTTAGAAAGCTATGAATGGAATAAGGGTCCAGATAAAATTGTAATAAGAATTTTAAGAATTTTAAAAACCATAAACAGCAAAAAGTGATATAATATTTTTTATCTTAGAAAGCTATGAATGGAATAAGGGTCCAGATAAAATTGTAATAATGTAACTTTTGCAATAAGGTTTTGGAATTAATTATAAAGTACAAGCATAATATAGATAATTACATGATTTAAAAAATTGGACATTAGAAGGAAGTAAAGATTTTAGGTAGAGGAAGGATATGTATACCTTCAAATGGTGCCAAACATTATGATATCCTTTTCTATTCATTTTGAAATAGTAGGTGGGCCTATATTGTATAAGGGATGTCCAAACAAGGTTTAGTGACTGCAAGGTGTTCAAACCGGTCAGTCTTAGAAGAGATAAACCCAGACTGCTCTTTAGAAGGCCAGATCCTGAAATTGAAACTCAAGTACTTTGGCCACCTAATGAGAAGGAAGGACTCAATGGAGAAGAGCCTAATGCTGGGAAAGATTGAGGGCAATAGAAGAAGGGGATGACAGACAATGAGGTGGCTGGATGGAGTCACTGAAGCAGTAGGAGTGAGCTTAAATGGACTCCAGAAGATGGTAGAGGACAGGAAGGCCTGGAGGAACATTGGTCATGGGGTCGCAATGGGTCGGAAGGCCTGGAGGAATGTTGTTCAATGGGGTCGCAATGGGTCGGACTTCGCAACTAACAACAACAAGTTAATAAAAGACATTGACTGAAGTTTGTTCGTCATGCTTTAAAAAACAATCAACCATGTAATGATTCAGAACACTATACAGTATGAACCTAACCACAGACTTAGCAAAATATTGCCTCTCATTATTTCCCAGCATTGGGTGAATAGAGTAGAATGGAGAATAGAATAGAAATATAGAATGGAGACTCCTATCCCATAACCAAGATCTATTCCATCAAATGAGTTCCCAATGCATGGAAATGGTTCACTCACTGAGGAATACACTGGTGTTGGTCAGATAACAGGCACAATCTTGCAGAGTTTAAATAGTGTGATATATTGGTGATATATTGGTGAAATACCAGTGCATAAATAGTTTTGTATGTTTGTATCACCTTTGATCACTATGCTCAATAGCTCTGTTTAAGAGACGTTCTATCCTTATATATTCCAAAATCAGTTTCTAGTGTTTAGTAGTATGTTGCTTCAATCCATTTCATGTTAGATTGAAAAGTACAGACTGATATCAAACACATTCTCTTAATATAATTTCTGCTGAAAATCAATGAGAATTACATATGAGTAAATATATTTAGGATTTCCATTGTGTCTCCCACTGAAGACACACAAATGACTTTGACAATTCTAGGCATATGTTGAACAGATCTATTCTCAGCTAAGGATGATAGCATTCATAACTAACTCTCCATCTGATTAAAACCAATATCTTTTATTTTTAAGACAGTGTTTCTGTAATATATTTAGTTTTGCAGAGCTTGCTCAAAAGAGATCTATGCTTAAAGGGGGCTGATATATATGGATAAAAATGTATGAAAACCTTAAATGGATTGTTTTTTTATAGTTGGCTATATGATAGAATTGAGTATAGATGTACATATACATGCACACACATATACGCTATATTCTAAAAGCATTTTTTTTAAATAATGAGATTCTGTACACAAACACCTCTCAAAGCAGGATAAGTGGATAAAGTCCTTTTAAATCAGGCACAATGCTGATGCTTCAAAATATTCACTGGGTTAAGATATTTATCCTGAACTATATGTTAAGGTTTCATAATCATACTCAATCTGTCCTGCTATTATAACACAGCATGGCCAGTTTCAAGAGAGACCTTTTCCATCATGCTGTTAAATAGCAATCACAGTAATTACTGATTATATTTTTTTAAAAAAACATAAAAGTTATGGATGGCTGAAAGTGACCTAAGGAGCTTTTCCTCTGCTTTTGTGTACCCTTGGAAAATAAACAAACTTGTTTCCTATAAACACACCCTTACAAATGTCACATACATTTAAACTACACAGAAATTATAAGCAGTTATTTAAATTGAACAGATTATCTTGACATTAATTGGCATAATGAAACTGTAATAAGGCAAAATACTTGTCCTATCCTGGCTAAATTCCATCATTCTTCTTCCAGTACCATTTATTCAAGAAAACAGAGGTCCCTTAAAACTTATTTTTGCTTTTTTCCTGAGAATGCATTCTATTTTCTTTCACCTCTGCATATATTGTATATAAAATTCTAAAAGGGATTACGGATTCTCATATCAGGATAATTTAGAAAGTTTGCCTCATTAGGATCATCATCTGAAATAAAACTTCATAGACAATGTCAGAGTGGACTAAACTAGGGTTAAAGAATCAACATGTAAGTATTGGAAGAGAAGGGGAAAAGAGAATTAAGTTAGGATACTGGTATTAAGATAACTTTTCTTATTCTTCAGAAGTGAAGCATTTAATTTGGTATTTTTTTTATGGAAAAGGCTGCAGTAGAAAAACAAGCAAGAGAAACCATAACTCTGTTTCAGATTCTATACACTTTTTGCTTTTTTTCCCATTTTAATTTTTTTTTCATTACATAGTTTTTATTCTCTCTCCCTCTCTCTCTTTCTCTCTGTCTCTCTTTGTCACACACAAGCACACATACACACATAAAACACAGAAACAAGCAATATGTATTATGTTAATTTCCTTTCCTTTCCTTTCTCCTATCCTATCCTATCCAACTGCCATTACCCCTTAGTGACTTCTTGCATGAAACAGAAAAAAAATGATGATTTATGATTTTGATGATACGACAGGAGAGAGTTATTCTGTTACCATAGTGTAAGATGTAAAGTTATAATTGTACTTATAAGTGCTATAAAGAAGATCAGAAGCTAGTTCTTTGTATTTTTTCTTTACTTTTTTCCTTTTTTTCTTTCTTGCACATTTAGCTTTCCCTTTGATTTCTTTCTTTTTTCTTTCTTTTATATTCGTTTTTATTGTTTTTTTATTTTTTTTTCAAAAATCTTTAATAAAATATTTTTTAAAAAAACAAATTTATATAGCTGTCCATTTCATAAACATGACTCTGGGTGGTATAGTGTAAGTAAATCAAACAGTTAAGAACAAGGCCAAACAACCATTAGAAACTATTAAGAATAAATATAAATAAGGCTGGAGGAGAATGGATCAACATTCTATATACAATGTAATACTGTCTTTTTATACCATTATAAAAAGTTATATAACTGTTTAATTTATGCATTACTAAAAGAAAGAAAAACATAAAGAAATGTTAATTACAACATTTAAAACATTTAATACATTTTACATTACATTTAATAATGTAATATGCATTAAATGCAATGTGTAATACATACAATTTCATATATACATTTTTAAAATAATGTTTTATAAGTACACAAATTGAATCCTTATTTTTGTGTAATATTAATTGTGTATAATTTTCCCAATGGGGTTATGCAATAGGGTTCAAAGGGAATAATAAGCTTACTTGACTATTGTGGGTCATGAAAATGTTTGCACTGTTTTAACAATATTTTAAAACACAGACATTTAACATAACACAGAATCTATCATCCAAACAACAGTAACAAAAATCTGTAACAGATGGCGAGAAGGGATTTGTTCTCATTCCAGCTGAGTAGTTATTTATTCCATGACTTTTTCTGCAGCTAACTGGGAACACATTCCAAAATTCAGCGGTACTGAAGTTGCTTCTTATGTGGAAGGATTATCTCTGTGTACCATATTTAACCATCCTTCTACCTTATTACTTGTTACAGATTTATTCGATGGTGAAAGTCAATTTAAAAAGATCTATTCTGAGACAGACTAGAGAATAGATTGAGGAAACTGAATTGTCCAAGGATTGCTGGACTACAAACCCCAACTTCTTTTCCCATTTGTCATATTTCTGGACTGGACTCTCAGGATTATAGTTTAGCAGGATCACTGATTCCTTTCTCTAGAAATTTCAGTTGTACCAGACCACATTTTGCAG
>NW_015387666.1:189814-190923 GCF_001527695.2 Protobothrops mucrosquamatus
TCAATTTAAAAAGATCTATTCTGAGACAGACTAGAGAATAGATTGAGGAAACTGAATTGTCCAAGGATTGCTGGACTACAAACCCCAACTTCTTTTCCCATTTGTCATATTTCTGGACTGGACTCTCAGGATTATAGTTTAGCAGGATCACTGATTCCTTTCTCTAGAAATTTCAGTTGTACCAGACCACATTTTGCAGTACTATATTTTTCCAGGGCACAGGACTTTCACAGACATAGCACTTTGTAATAACAGTTCCCACGTCTCAAGCAACCTTACCTGCTTGGGTCTTTCATTTATATTATCTGAATAAACATGAGTCCATACACAAGATTTTCTTTTCTTTTTCTTGAGTGCAGACATTTGTTTAAATTCCGGAATGCAAGCAAAATAGAAAAGGAGCCAGAGATAGATGCCAAGTCAAGACAAGGGACAGTATGGAAAGAAGATACCAAAAAGTCTAGATCTATAGGTTACTTGATAGAGATAATCCTCACTTGCTGATCACATGTTTAAGAACCATTTGAAGTTAAGATGACAAATGCTACTGATGCTGAGCCATCAAGTTCTGCCCATTCCAGCACCCCCATTTGATCCTATAACAGTGGTTCTCAACCTTTTTAATGCCACGACCCCCAACCGGTCGTAAGCCGAGGACTAAACCGGTCGTACGTCGAGGACTAAACCGGTCATAAGTCGAGGACTAAACCAGTCGTAAGTCGAGGACTACCCAACCGGTCGTAAGTCGAGGACTTTCCCTGCCCGGGAGCGCTGCGCATGCGTGGTTCCGCCCCCTGCGCTGGCTGAGGCGTAGCTGGCAAGCGGCAGAGACGGAGCAGACCGACCACCAGCTGGCCCAGCTCAAGGGAGGTAAGGCACCCGCCGGAAAAGGGAAAAAAAATGGCGGACAGCCTTGCTTGGCAACCCCCGTGAAATGATCGATCGACCCCAAATGGGGTCGCGACCCATAGGTTGAGAACCGCTGTCCTATAATCATGATCTGAGTGCTTGGCAACCGGCTCGCACTTATGACAGTTGCAGCCTCCTGCGGTCATAGGATCACCATTTGCAACCTTGCCTGCTGGGTTCCCTCAAGGAAAGTCAATGGG
>NW_015387666.1:194376-198594 GCF_001527695.2 Protobothrops mucrosquamatus
TGAAAGGTTACAAGTTGCTCTCTTCAGTTGTTCCTGCTCCTACCACACATCCCTGGCTTACTGCACTCACACCACAGCAGCCTCTCCCTTGCTCCCCTGTACTCTATAGCAGTGGCCTCCAACCTTTTGGGCACCAGGGACCAGTTCCATGGAAACAGGTTTTTCCACGGACCAGAGGGGGTATGGTTTTGCATGCTGACTGCATCCCGTGGATGGGGCTTCGATTGTTTGTGCGGCCTGGTTTCTGGCATGCCGTGGCCTAGTGCCAGTCCACAGGCAGACGTTAGGGACCCCTGCTCTATAGGCAGTGGTGGGATTCAGCCGGTTCGCACCACTTCGGCAGAACCGGTAGCTAATTTTTTGTTGCCCAGGCCCAGAACAGACTTCCAGAAGCGGCATCCACACACACAAACGGTTGTTCACATATTTGAATCCCACCACTGTCTATAGGACTCAACTGTCTACCAGCCTGCTTGCAAACTGTCTAAGGAAAGGCTTGTTGTGACCAGGACTTGCAACTTCCTACCAGCTTCCCCATTGACTTTGTTCATGGGAAGCTGACAGGAAGTCACAAACCCGATAATGTGAGGCCTTCACTCACATGTTAGCAATAGCAGTAGCAATAGCATTTAGACTTATATACCTCTTCACAGTGCTTTACAGCCCTGTCTAAGCGGTTTACAGAGTCAATCTATTGCCCCCAACAATCTGGGTCCTCATTTTACCGACCTCGGAAGGATGGAAGGCTGAGTCAACCTTGAGCCGGTGAGACTCAAACTGCCAAACTGCTGGCAGCCATCAGTCAGCAGAAGTAGCTGGAGTACTGCATTCTAACCACTGTGCCACCAGGGTTCTATGATCCTTGCTTAACAACAGCAACAAGGGCTGCTGACATTGCCATCACTAAGCAACGTGGTCACACAACTTCATACTTACTGATCATATCCCATAGTGATGGAAATTCCGGTCGCAACTATCATCGTTAAGTGAGGACTACTTGTAGAAGGAGGAAACATATCATTTCCTATAAACTATGGAAAATTTTCTCTGAGATGTCGTTAAGCAACGTGTTAATAAGATAACTGAGAATAAAGACAAGTTAGAAAGCAAGAAATTTCAGGGATGTCAGTAAATCAAAATCAATTATCTTTCATTATGAGGGCATACATTGGTTTCTTATTTTCTTTTTCTACATTTAATTTTTATTTGGGTCACTCTCGGATTTTGGTGGCATTTTTAAATGATTATCTTGGGGTTTTGTGCCTAAAATTTTGCTTTCATCTTCTCTGAGGGACAGAAGAGATTTTTATTACTTGGACTGCATCTCTGTTGCAATTTTTTTTTGGCCAACCTTGCTCTGTGTTCTTGAGTTAGTCTTTGGGGGCTTGAAGCTTAGTCTCTTAGTATCTTGGAAAGATACTGAGCTCTTTTTAAGCTCTTCTGAACTTGTCTCTTATTTGCATCAAGATTTTTTTTTGTTCTATTTTGAGCAGCTCCCTCCTGAATGAACTCTTCAATCTGAATCCTCTCACAGAATGATAAGCTGTCCTGTGGCAACAGACATACAAGTCCACAGGAACTGTCTATAGATTAGATAATTTTAAGGGGCTTCTTTTTTAAAAAAAATATGTAATTATATTGTATTTATCGATCCATACTCTTCATATTATTTCTTTTCAGGATGAGTAACATTATGCACAATGCAGGCAAGATATAAGGAACAGTAGGTCGAAAAATTAAAGGCACAAGATTTTTGAAAAGGGCAAGAAGTCCTGGTTAAATGTTGTCACCACCAACGCCATTCACAACATTGTTCCATAGCTTTCTATTTTTGCAAATTATCCTTGCTATCTTTACAGCCACACATTCCTTCATATATTGCCTTTTTAAAAAAAAAATAATAATCTCTTTTTGAATATATTGGCAACTTAATCCAATCAAATTTTTTCAATATTTCCTTTCGTTCTTTTTTCATATATTTATTTTTTGTGACTTGATCCTTATTGATTCTTTTTATATGACTAACCATGTGAATATATTTCTTCCATTCTGGTCACTTTTGCATTTAATCCATATCCATCCATCCATCCATCCATCCATCTATCCATCCATTAATTCTTGATCCTACCACTTTTTATTTGACCACACATATTTAGCTTCCCCATCATCACTCCATTTAACCTATTTCTTATGGTTTTTTTTCTCATATACCCAATTCTTATTTCCACACAACAAAATGTACGAAAGTATGCCCATAATCAAGGAATGTTTTATTTCTTTCAGTGTTAATTCCCTATTATAGGTCACACAGTATTAATTATCTTTCTACGCGAATGTTCATGTGATAAATTTTCTCTACTCATTTCCCCAATTTTGTGAATGTTCAACAAATGCCCACATATTCATTTAGTTGCTTCATTTTTTGCCTTTTATTTATATCTACCAATTGTTCAGCCTGTTTTTAAAAATACTTATGATATACATAATTAATTTGAAAATACTTCATTAAATTTCCATAGCAACCAAAGAGAATAATATCACTGTATGTGTGTGTATATATATGTATGTGTGTATGTGTGTGTGTGTGTGCAATGTGCTTGATATATGTGCTGTTTTATATGTGTGTATATATATTCACACACATATACATACAAACACAGTTTAATTAAAGTTTTGTTGTTTACTGCAAAGATTGCAGTGTCATTATTTATTCTTCAATAGTCCTTATATACTGGTTCCTCTCTTAGGGTTTCTAATACCTGTTGAAACAAAAAATGATTCTCCCTTTCATGATATAAGGAGCCAGTTAAAACAGTTTAAAAGCAAATGAAAACTTTTGTTAGAATGAGGGAAATAAGTAAACCTCTTTGGGATCTAAAGCAAATCTTTTAAATTGGGCCTTTGGCTGCTTTCAAGGCAGCAGAAAATTCCACACAATTATTACTTTTAGGAGGAATGGAAATA
Source organism: Protobothrops mucrosquamatus (assembly GCF_001527695.2). NCBI lineage: Eukaryota > Metazoa > Chordata > Lepidosauria > Squamata > Viperidae > Protobothrops > Protobothrops mucrosquamatus. Next base: position 197,341 of record NW_015387666.1, read on the forward strand.
TTAAGGTTTTGGAGTGGTCGATTTATATCAGTAGTAGGACTATCATACCTTAGCTGCAAATATCCTTAGGATCAGTAGAGGGCAGCAAAGAATTTGTTTTTTTTTTCTATTATTGCCACCTTCTTCTGGACACCCTAGTCCAGGGGTCTTCAAACGTGGCTCTTTTATGACTTGTGGACTTCAACTCCCAGAATTCCTCAGCCAGCCATGCTGGCTGAGGAATTCTAGGAGTTGAAGTCCACAAGTCATAAAAGGGCCACGTTTGAAGACCCCTGCCCTAGTCAGTATGCCTTCAGCCTTTCTTCCTGTGCTCACTCGCCACCTGGCAGCCTGCTTTTACCTGTGCTCTGCTCCCATCCATGATGCAATTTCATAAGCTAGTCCTGTAGCAGATCATGATCAGATTTGGTTTCTTTAAAGCAGGGGTGTCAAACTGGTGACCCAGGGGCCGGATGCGTCACATACAGGCCATGCCTACCCCAACTCCACAAAGGCAAAAAACTGTTGCAATACATCATGATATGTCATGTGACACGATCAAGTTTGACACCCATGCTCCAAAGCCTTATGAAGGCCCCTGTGCTTGCAGGCTTCCATCCACCTGCCTCCTTATTTTGCCTGTATTTACTTCACTGGTTATGATCCAGCTGGGAATCATGGTTTTGGAGAAGGCAAGAGTGCCCTTGCTTTCATCATGACTACGTTTCAAGGCAAAACACTTTAAAGATGGATGGCAGCAAAAAAAATATTGGAAGATTAATGAGAATCTCGGTAGCCTGGTATTTATGGATGGTCAGCTTCTCTTTCATCAGCTGTATTTACTGAGCACATGCATCTGATGCTAAGAAATATGAAAAGATCTATTCTAAGTCTATTTTTAAGGTAAATCATTTTATCTAAAAATATTTTCCCACCCAAAGTAAAAGAAAGTGCTTCTTAATAGAAAAAGAAAGTGCCAAAAGAAATAACAACTACAACATAAAAACAATACCTAAGTGGAAAATTTTATGGTCTGCCAATTAGTCATTTTATTTCCCACCCCTGTGTAAGTTTTGAGTGTTCTTTCTTTCCTTATTCACCTAAATAAAGTAACATAAGGTGCCTAATCATCTTATAACATTGATCTTTTATTACACAATATGTCAAAGCCATAAGACTGTTAATAAAACTGTAATGTTTTTATAATCTACACAGAGTTTAAATGGAATTTTATGACTCTAACTTCATTCTACTGCAGTCACTCAGGAAGTCAGT
>NW_015387666.1:198730-200932 GCF_001527695.2 Protobothrops mucrosquamatus
AGTGTTCTTTCTTTCCTTATTCACCTAAATAAAGTAACATAAGGTGCCTAATCATCTTATAACATTGATCTTTTATTACACAATATGTCAAAGCCATAAGACTGTTAATAAAACTGTAATGTTTTTATAATCTACACAGAGTTTAAATGGAATTTTATGACTCTAACTTCATTCTACTGCAGTCACTCAGGAAGTCAGTTGTCTTTGTTTTTTAAAAAAAATAAAAAATAAAAAACTTTGCACATATTACGGAGTAATAAAAACATTCTTGCACTTGAAATAATGGTGCCTAGATAGCAATAAACTTCATTTGCAATGGATTGCAGTAGAGATACTGCCAATATGTTGTTCACAGTGTCTTTCGAAGGGAAGTTGAACTCTGCTCTTTCCACCTGAAAATGGATGAAATCTGTCAGGCTGCTTTTGCGTTAATTATATAAAAAGTGCACATCCTAAATAGCATGTTTAAAGGTCCTCCTAATGTGTGTGCGAAGGAACATTTGGCTGCTTCTTATCAAATGTTGCACCACAGTAGTCTAGGTTTATTGCAATTATTTTGGTACCTCAGGTAATAATAAAGTCCATACATAGCTCTCCCAGTTCCTTCCAGCAAAAATGCAATAGTGATAAATTAAGTACCCATGATTTTCCTGCTTTTTCGGGATATCCAGAAACAGCCACCTATCGTAGCATGATCATTTTACTCTGCTAACGATAGGGCTGGCCTTGCCTCTTTATCTCTTCTCCTTGGCCAGTACTTCATTAAAAAGATAATAATAATAAAACAGACAAGCACCTGCAACATAACACCCCAGACTTAACAATTGTCGATAAGAAAGACAAAAAAGTCTGGATAGTGGACGTGGCAGTGCCTGGAGACAGCAGAATAGACGAGAAAGAACTGGAGAAGATAACAAAATACAGAGACCTACAAATAGAAATAGAAAGACTGCGGCAAAAGCAAGCAAAGGTAGTACCAATAGTAATAGGCGCCTTGGGTGCAATCCAAAAACAACTGGAGCACCACTTGAACACCACTGGCATTGGATGAGAGTCCAGTTAGTCATAACAACAATAACTCAGCTGTGGGAATCAAGGTTATTGAGCCCAGAGCTGATAAAGATTTGGTGGGCTGGAGAGCTGGGGAGAAAGCCTGTTTCAAGCTAACTGGGGAATGTGATTTATGACTGTTAATTGGAGGAGGGAATTGTGCTTTGGTACTTTGTGCCCAGGGGAGGGGAATTCAGTTTTTGGCTTTAACTATGTAGTGCCGATACTTTGTTTCTCGAATAAAAGATTCTTTAAGATAAACAATGCTTCAAAGTTCTTTTAAAGAGTTTCATCTGTCGGAATCATGACAGTGTAATGATGAAAGTATTGAGCAAATTATTTTCTTCACGTCCTACCTCTCTTCCATTGTGAGTGTATGTGTGTACACATACATACTGTACATATACATACATACACATACACACAAGTGCAACTTGTGTGTATGTGTATGTAATTGCAAGAACAATCTGCATATTATGTATTAGAGATCCAAACAAATCATCCCTTTTACAATCAATAGCAATCTATCTACATATTAAGTGTTGGGGTTCAAACATTCCATTTTATTATCAATACAATGAATAAGAAACAACAAATTACAAACTAACCAACCAAATGCCTGAGGGAACAACCACTTCTTCAGCATCTTTTGAAGCAACTTTTTTTTGAGGAACGACTAGAGGGTTTTGTAATGTTTAGTTGAAAAGAAAGCTTAAAAGAGAACAACAACAACAATAATAATAATAATAATAATAACAATAATAGTGAATAGTGGACGTGGCAGTGCCTGGAGACAGCAGAATAGACGAGAAAGAACTGGAGAAGATAACAAAATACAGAGACCTACAAATAGAAATAGAAAGACTGCGGCAAAAGCAAGCAAAGGTAGTACCAATAGTAATAGGCGCCTTGGGTGCAATCCAAAAACAACTGGAGCACCACTTGAACACCACTGGCATTGACAAATTCGCTATTAGTCAATTGCAAAAGGCAGCCTTACTAGGAACTGCTTCCATCCTGCGACGATATCTGTAATACCATCAAACATCCACATCTGCCTATCCCAGGTCCTGGGTAAGGACTCGATAGGTAGACAAAATGCCAAATCCAGTCTGAACATCTGGCTGACTGTGCGATGATCCATAATAATAA
>NW_015387666.1:201781-207448 GCF_001527695.2 Protobothrops mucrosquamatus
TTTAGAAAAAGAAAATGTAACTTGTATATTATTCAGAACTATTTTTTTTCACATACTTCTGGTTACAAGATAACTGACTGGTCAGAAAGAGAAATTGTTGTAAAGTCCATTGAGAAACAAGTGTGTGGAACATGGAAGGAGAATGGGGACCTTTGACCTCTCCAAAATTTAACAAGTCTCTGCTTAAGGCAAGAATCAGAGAAAGAGCTCCAACGAACTATGGGATTTGGCACTGGAACACTATCCATAAATGTATAATCCATAACTTCACACACTTCCCACATGAATGTATTTGTTGTCAGATAAATTATCTTCTACTGAGAATACAGCTCCAGCTGGTATCAGGAATACAAACCTATTTTGCAGTCAACCGGCATACAAACCTCTGTGAAAAAGGATACCACAAGAAAATTATAATTCAGTGTACATAATGTGAGAACATGTTAGCTAATGTGTTTCCACCATACAGATAACATTTATAACCAAGGTTTATCATGTCATCGGTGCTGAGGTATGGCTTTGGATCTCCTGCAAACCCTTAAGTACAGAAAACCTGGAATGAGAGATCAGATATTTAATACAAAGTAGATTTCTAATTTCCTCAAAAGTATAATTTTGGACTCCAAATGAATAATGCCATCAGTAGTAAAAGCCTTAAAATATGATAATAATAATTGGTTAATTCTATATGCTGCCCATCTTGCAGAAAATCTGGGCAGTTTACAAATTGTTAAAAACATTTGAAAAAGAAAAAAACAACAACACAAAATAAAAGGAACAAGGTGGCAGAGAAAATAGCCTAGATGGGAACAAAGCAAAAGAAGAAAAGAGGGCTACAATCACTTTTTGCAAAAGCCTGGGTGAAGAGCCAGGCCTTACGGCCCTTTCAAAAGACCAGGGGCCTGTTTCAGTCCACATGCATGACATTGATAAAAGTTTTAAGGGCTTTATTGAAAGTCCAAGCCCCTAATGTGAATCCCCAAGACTCCACTTGTATAGTCCTAGGAAGTCCAACACTGCTGTGTCAAGGTACAAGACTACCAAGTCCAAAGGCAAAAGCAAATGCAAGTCCAGAGAGTCCACAGTCCAACTCCAGTCCGAAGTCCAAAGCAAAATTCCAAAATCCACAACCAAATCCAAGGTCCAAACACACAGTCAATCTTAGCCTGAGGAAACCAAGAGCACAAGGGCAAAGCACGCACATGGCAAAAGAATGGGTGGTTGTTTCCAACAACGCCCAACTCCACTCATCTAAATAGGTGCTCACTGGTGCAGCTCATCAGGAGGGAAAAGGCTGCCGTCTCACAAATAGCCTCACTGACCCCTGTTGTGCCTGCCTCCTCTCAGCCCTGCAGGTCTGCAGATCAGGTGAAGGAGGCAATTCCCTCTCCTCCCGGCTGGCCAGCTGCAGCTGTGCACTTTCTCGTGCACCTTCTCCTCCCTGTGCCTCCAGCGGGGCCTCTGAATCTCCAGGTGTAGCTGCACCTCTCTTTTTCCAGCTGGTCATTTATCTGGTTGCCCCTCCAGCGATCTCTCTGCTGTGCTTGGCCCCTCTATTCCTAGCTTGGAGCTCTCAGCAACTTCTTGATGCTCCTCTGGACCTCTCTTCAAAGTTCCCAGAGCTGGCTCTTTCTCATCGTCCGAGCTGGCATCCAGGGAAGCCATCACAACCAGCATGGTGGGGGCCATCAGGATCTCAGTGTGGGGGAGAACCTTGTTCCAAAGGGCAGGCATTAGCACAGAGAAGGTGGTCTTCTGGGATCCTAAGAGATGCCATTGTTTAATCAAATGAACTCAGAGTGTACCTAACAGCTGGGCAATAAATAAATACCTTGCTTTAAACTTTATAGCAATCAAATGATTGAAAAAGGAGTGGAAAAACACTTTTGTCGCGAAAGAGAATATTCTTCAAGTCATTTTAATTAGCAGCTTAGTGTTTTACATTAAAAAAAATTATGAAGAAATAAACCACAAAAAGGTCAGTTCCTAGGACTTAGGGGGGAAAATCATTTTAAAAAATAATCAGTACATTTGGAAAATTAACCTCAGGAAGAAAGGACTTTGAAGCATTTCCTTCAAATACTAATTTTACTGGACTTTTTATTATTATTGTTATATTACTAAAAGTGGAAATTTTCAATGAAAAGGGCCACAAATTATTTATAAGAATTGATGGAACACCAATGTGTTCCATCTTAGAAATTCTTGTAGCAAATAAACAATTTAGAGTAGCATGGATCGGGTATTGTAAAGCATGCTTGTGCACTTACTACTCATATCTACTTCGTTAAGCTTCATCTGCATGCAGGCAAATTCACATCCCCCTTCATTGGAGTATTCAAATAAAGACACAATTATACCATTATAACACCTCTATGATTACAGCAATAATAAATCTTGAAACCTCTTTCCCCTCCCCAGAATGAAAGTATATATTGCTGGAAACCTTTATGCAGACTGTAGTCCTTTCTTGCAAAAATTTTGGCTTGCTCTTGTTTCTAGTGCTAGACTGATCACAGTCCATGGCATAATTTCAAGTTAATCACTCAGTAACATTTACTTTCTGGAACAAGCAATGGAATGTACCTTTGGGTAAAAATATGTATGCTAACACATTTTTTAAAAAGCTATTCCACCAAAGAAAATCAGAGGCTGCTATAATTGGACCATGAAGTTTTCATGATAAACAGGAATAGGTAGAAACAGTCCTGGAATAACCATTAACAAAAAGCAGCACATGCTTAGGGCACCACAAGAAGAGGAGCACCAGAGTTCCCCCCCCCCCAGCTATCATACCCTTAATTCTTTCACTGTCACTTTCAAATTTATTTGGATTTTATTTTTTGTAATTGTCCTTACATGCCAAGGTCAACTTCTATCTGCATTGTTAATAAGAAACAAAGCAAACAAACAAAAACCAAAGCAAGTGACCAAAGTTTAAAAGTTTGGCTTGAAGATGTTATCGTATACCATATTTGTTACTATCTTGGGGTGTGAGAATTTTTCTTCCATTATGGGCACCATGGTCAGACTGCTTAAGTCATCAGTTAGCATTAACCCAAGTCTGGGTAGAATTTATAAATTTAATTGTGAAGCAGATTCCTTTCCCCCCATTTTTAGTTAACCTACAAGGGGCTTACACATTTGTTGACAAGGAGATCAGGAAAAATGAAAAATATCTAGAAAATTATGATTCTTTGTTCTAAGCATTTATGTCCTTTCACTGAAAACGTTGGTGTGGCTGGCCTACTGTATCTAATGTAAAGAAAAACTTCCCAATGACCTACACAACAGTGGATTCCTCACCTCTGGATATTTCTAAGGAGAAGCTGAACAACTATATGTGGTTTTCTTGATTAAGGCTCGGAGTTACCTGATTCATGTGATTGTTTATATGCTATGATGATATCTCTTAAAGTCACTGGAAATCACATTTTTGTCATACACATACATACAAATACCCATATTGCCACATATATTAAATAGATGAGAGGAGGATATAAGAGATAATTAAAGGAGAACAATATTTTAACAGATAGAAAGAAAAGGTTGTTTTCAAAAAATGAATTGCTGGGTTTAAGTTACATGTTCTTCTCTTCACATTTCATTTTTCTATGCTTCATACATTTCAGTTGTTATGAGAAAGTTTGCTGGCCCTGTGTGTATGCGTGTATGTGGGGGCACATGCTTAAATACCTTAATTGTTATATTTCAATAAACAAGCATTTTTAAAAATCCGGGATCTAAATAAATAAATAGAAGGCCTGAGCTAAGTAAAGCCTATGAACATAAGATTCCAACTGCTACTAATCATTTAATCACTTCTAAGGCCAACAAATTAACAGTAACACCACTGGATGTCCAAAGGACATAAAACCAATTAACACACAGCAGTGCAAGTAAATTATACAGAAGGGAAAAATCTAATCTTTCTTTAAAATGGTTTCTAGAAGCTCAGTACAGCAGAGAGAAAATTCCAGTATCTTAATGATAAGTCTGATTAGCCAACAGTGGAATATACTTCTAAAATTACCAAACATGTTCAGTGGGACTTACTTCTAGAAAAGAATTTAAAAAATTGAATTTACTGATATTTCCATTGGATGTTGGAGGAGACAATGGTACACATTCCTCAATAAGCCATTGTTGGACTCAATGGGGTTTTTTGTCCATTGTTAGGTAAAGTTGTTGGGGTAGTTAGACTATATCAACCAAGGTCCCTCGTAATGGTATGTGCAAATGACTTTGGGAAACCAGAGGAAGAGTTGCTGTCCAGGAACGGATGTGATAAGAGAGGACTATGTCCATAGCTGCATAATGAATGCAGAAAGAGGTTCAGAACGGACTCCCTCAAGTTCTCATGACATAAAGGAGACGGCAAAAAAATTGTACTTTCAGATCTGCAATATTCTATTAATGTAGCCTTACAATAAATTAGAATTAGTTTATCTGTCTGGTGTACCTGGGAAGGTTTATAATCCTGGAAGAAATGGATTATCTGGACCCATTACAATTAGGTTTCTGATCAAGCTTATCACATTTTTGCCTATGTAAAGTACAGACCCAGACTAAATGTGGTCATAAAATCAGCTGCATAACATCAAAAAATACATTGATGATCTGAAGTCCTGAGTGTTAGCTGTAATGAATAGATACTGCTTTCATGATGGCATTAGCTTACCTTAATATAAACAAATTTGATTGCAAACATCAGTCTGAAATATAATGGGATGATAAAATGAATATTGATAAAGTTCCATATTAATTCTCAGGGAAATATTTATTATCCTTATTTTATCCCATTATAGAGAAGAAAAATTGCACACAGAAGCCTCAAATTACTCCTCACTTTGTGAATTTCATGGGAAAATATACCATTACTTTCTAAATAAATCTGTTTAGAACAGATTAAAGCAAAAAAAGTTTATTTTTCGTTTTTGTTTTTTTATTAGTGATGTGGGTTGTTTATTAATCAGTGTTTAACAATGTAATTACAGCTGTTTTTAGTCACACTAGGCAACACAGATGAATAAATGATCTGCAAGTACTGGTGTGTGGAAAAAAGGTAATGAATTCTTTTCAGAAGCCCATTAATTTACTAATAATACATACAGAGTATGATGAATTAGAAAATATTGTATACTTCCTGAATATTGCAACAAAAGTTGCAAAGCATTTAATCATTCTGTTTCCCTTCATTTATTTCTCTTCCTTTGGCATCATATGTTGGGATAAGATTTTTTTTTTTACTCGAGTAAGGCAACCCACTGAAAGTTCTGCAGCCTATAGAGCAGGCATGTCAAACTCGTGACGTCACATGACATCGCATGACGTATCGCAACTTTTTCCCCATTGCTGGCAATGGGGTGAGTGCGGTTTTGGCGTGACACAATCCAGCCCACAGGCTGGCAGTTTGACATGCCTCCTATAGAGTGCTTTTCAAATGGGCATTGCTGCATATCATTTTCTCTGCCAGTAGCTGTGGCAAATTTTGAGGCAAGTTAATTAATTCTTTCCATTAAGGCAACAGCCTTAGTGCCACTTGGCCAAGGCCTAGAAAATTAGGCTTACCACTTTCAACTGTCCTTAACTACCCTTGATGCAACCTGAAAAGGAAGCAATATTTAAGCACAAGGAAATACTGGTGTAGTGCTTTCATGGCTGGTA